>NW_009721246.1:0-35297 GCF_000703405.1 Apaloderma vittatum
GTTTGTGAGTGTGGTGGCAGAGGTGCAGGCTGGTGGTTCTGCCGGCTGTGCTGCAGAGATGGGCACTCCCAGCAGAAGAGCAGGACAGACAGCTAGGGTGGGAACCTCTTACACTTCCCAGTGTGTAACGTCAGAGGTCATACGGAGGTATCTGCTCCCAGCATGTCTAGAGATTTTTAGACGTTAGCCTTGTCTTGTTCATTTCACACGTGTTCACGGCAACTTTTCAGAAGCTTGAAGATAGCAGTTTGAGCTAATTTGCAAACACTGCTTGCCCCACGTAATGTCATCTGAAGTTAACGTGGCTTTCTGATTATTTTCTTGTTAGTGCGTCGGTATAATTTCATCAACATGCTGCCATCAAGCATCTTGTGACAGATGAAGAAAGGAAATGTGGGTCAGTGTACAAGCTGTTAATTTGCAACTGAACAAAAAGATGGTGTGGAAAACCTGAATATAGGCAGTGCACTAAAGCTGTAGGCACATAGGGCTATCATGAATAAACTGACTAAATGCTGCTTAGTCTGTGGGTATATTTTCATCCTGCCATTGCAGATAAAAATCTTGAAAGCCCCCTGAATCCTTTCATCCAGTCTGCAGCAGCCAGTGAGCATTCATCCTGTTTATTAATCACTGCCTGCTGGGACAGTAAATCCATTCCCTGGTGATCATGTGTTGGGTGGGAAAAAATTGTCATATGATACATTGCTTCCCCAAATCATGCCCTGTTGTGCGAGGGTTAGTCTTCTTTGGGTCTTTTATTCCAGCACCTCCACATTAGGATGGAAACATCTTCATAAGCAAACGTGGGGACTGTTGCACAAAAGCCAGGTGTGACAGCTAAAGTTGTCCAGCTGTCCAGGTACTTAAAACTGCAGACTCACTGTTGCTCTGTGGTTTGCAACTCCCAATGCAACTCGGATGGAGAGAGGCAGAAAGATTGGGCCCTCTACTGGCATCGTCATGGGAGGAAACACAGTGCTCACCTTCCTCGGTGGGCATGCAGCCCTCCCACCGCAATGGGCTCTTTCTCAGGAAAGGTATTGCCAGATATTTCAGAGCATCTGCAAGTCAGCCTTCACAGAGCAGAGAGGAGACGCCCTACGACTTGAAGGCTCAAGTTTGATGGATGTAGTTCTTCAAAATCTTTTTTTTTGGTTTAAGGTTCTTACAATCACTATCCACAATATTTTATTACCTTTGTTTATAGGCTTTTGCTCTGATCATTATACGAATTTTTTCTCTTTTTTAGCAAAAAATGATTCTCTTTCAGAAAAAAATGATCATTGTTTATTGTCCTGGCTGGCTGCTATTAATTTATTTTCTGAGAAATGAAGTTGCACTTTGGGCATGTGCATCTGTGGCATTTTCTTGCAGTTTATGATGACGTTTTGCCAAGTGCTGATGCAGTATAGAGCTATAGGTAACCATATTTGTTTGTAGATACATTGTTTGGGACATGTGACTTGTGTAGTTCTTCTCTGTGTGTATGTACACACACACACACATCTATATATATATACCCGTGTATGTCTGCACAAACATATAGACCTAACCGTAGAGCAATCTACTATAAGTAATATTTCATCCATTCCGTTTTGATTCCTTGTCTGGAAGCAGTAGCATGCTCTGCTCACTAAACCGTGCCTGGGTTACTGTAAATAATCTTATTAGAAGTGGTTTTCTTTCAACCAATATGGTCTAATTTAAAAAACTCATTGAATTTCATATGCAATCATTCATATTACTTGCTTACAATGTAAATCATTACAGCTTCTTCTACAATGTGTTAGTTTTTATGGTATGCATATATGGCTTTCTCAGCTTACTGAGTGCTTACAGATACCATAAAGCACATAGGAACTTACTAGTGAAAATCGAAAATGCTAAACTGTTTTAGTTAGGAAACACGTATTTACTATTTTCTTTACTTTGATTCTATGATCATGCTTTACCTGTACCATAGAAATATTTAGCCAGTGGCATAATTTATGTAGACTTGCAAAAACTTATGTAGACTAAAAATTTTTTTTTCTTTTTATGCCACAGCTTCCAGAAATTCTCATAGATAGATAATTTCTATGAAAGAGAAGTATGCTATGGTTCCTAGCCTTTATTAGATTATGATCTCTCAGATATTTTTTTCTGAATTTTAATGATACTTATCAGTGCCCTGGTGTCACGGTGAAGGAAAATAAATATTCTTGCTTCATATCTATGCTTCATAATTAAGATACAAGCTATAGTGTAGACCATGTTCCAAATTTTGAACCACTTCGGGGTTGGTACATCTGAGCAATCTGTGTCCTTCTATTTTTATATTGTTTGCATCAGTGCCGATTGCTGCTGCTTCCCATGTACATCATCTTAAAACTAACATAATGGTTTTTGTAGTTGGCATTCAGTGGCTTTTTAGCTCTTGTGCTGCACATCAGAGGACAGACTAGACAGGATACAAAGGGCAATCACGATCAAGAAGCTGAAGCAAAGGATATGGTTTCATCTCTGTACTCTCCTTGACAAGCCATCTTCAAAATCTTTTTTTTGGTTTAAGATTCTTACAATCACTCTCCACAATATTTTATTACCTTTGTTTATAGGCTTGTGCTCTGATCATTATACGAATTTTCTCTCTCTTTCAGAAAAAAATGATCATTGTTTATTGTCCTGGCTGGCTGCTATTAATTTATTTTCTGAGAAATGAAGTTGCACTTTGGGCATGTGCATCTGTGGCATTTTCTTGCAGTTTATGATGACATTTTGCCAAGTGCTGATGCAGTATAGAGCTATAGGTAACCATATTTGTTTGTAGATACATCGTTTGGGACATGTGACTTGGGCTAATTTTGTGTCTCAGATTGCCACGTTTCTGGAGGAACTTAGAACCTGTAGACATTGCTCTCACACTACTGCTTGTAGAAGTTACCAGTTTCTGAATTCGTTGATTATGATGTTCTAAATGTTTGTTAGGTTTGCCCAATTTTTGCACTGTCTTGAGGAGGGGATTATAAAGCTTTGTGCCTTTCCATAATAACTTTTCGATGTTAACCAGTTAAGACATGTTTCATCGCCTCTTTGAGCCATTAACCTTTTCGTGCTTTTCTGTTCTGCTTTTTTATGAATGCTTTTGTCCTTCTGATTTATCTCCCATTTTCTTTTTCTTCACCCTAAGTAGTACAGGACTGGAGTATAAGAGATCTCTCTCTCTTTTCCTGGTTTTATTTTCCTGCAGCATTGAACAGTAAGTAAGTGGAGGTATTTGTCCAGCAGGTCACATTCCTTTACCCATTTTGCAGTTTCCCCAGAATTGCAAATATTTGGGTGATGTCCCAAACACAACACTCTTGATGCAATTTCTTTGTGTTCTTTCTCCGAGCTGCTTCTGGGGCTACATACTTACAGTTACTTTTACCGTGGGTTTTTTTCCCCCTCAGAATTGTTGTGCTTGGGTAATTTTACTGTCTGTTGTAACACCTAGATAGTGCTGTAATAATTAATAACGGGTTGGGCACAGGATAACGAGGAGCTGGTGCTGAGGTTTCTGCTGCTGTACCCTTAATACAGTTAGGGAATTTGGTGTTCTGAGAGAAAACAGTTTTATGGGAGATGCTAAAAAATTAACAGATTTCTGTGCCCCATCAGAATAAAAGCCTAGTCTTCGACAATATAGATGTAGTAAAGTGACAGACTTTGATGAACAAAATTAAAAAGTTGTAGAGCTAGGGGGATAGTACTCTGAATGGAAAAACTGTAAGCAAACAAGGGTAGGGTAAATGGAAACGAAAATGGCATCCGTACAGACAAGTTATTTCTCTGTGGTGTGTGGGTTTCCCCTCCCCACCTCCTACTGCCGTCCTATTCCTGTTTCTGTCAAGATGTTGAGCTTATAGTTTTACTTCCAGCTGGGGAGGGCTGGGCATAATTCCAGTGTTAGCTACAGTCGGGCTTTTTTTCCTGCCTTACATCTCTCAAGTGAAGTGTACATGCAGGAGTAAAGCCCTGCATATGGTGCTGGCCCTGCAGGATTAGTGTTGTCGCAGATACAGCCTCATTTATTAACTTAACTTGGTAATTTCTGACTTACATGCCATATGCATGGAATGTTACTGAGAAACTTTTCCATGGAAGAGCCAAATCACTTTATAGTAAAGCAAGTTATCTTATCTAAAGTAAAGCCTCTTACGTATATGGAACTGAGAGAATGTTGAACAGGTTCTCGCTCTAATGATTTCTGACTAACCTTCTTTAGTAATTACAGGAATATAAATGTATGCAAGATGCCATTAATTTTCTTCTTTCTACAAATGCAGAATAAAATAACCAGACGTGGTTGGGTTGGGTTTTTTTTTGGTATTGCGAATTTTAGAAATTCCATGTCTTTACGTAGAATGGAAGAAGACATTATTGTTTTAAGCAGCTGCTTAGCAACACTGCTTTGCTGTTTTGCAATCAGCCAGCTCTTCCCACACACTGCAGTGAAATGTACGTCATTTCATGGTGACTTGTATTCCAGCTTTTCTTTTGAGTTGGTCTTAGATCTCAAAGAAAGTGAAATAATAAGAGTTGGAAAGAATAACAGGAACCTTTGGTCTGTCTTAACTGAACATTTTTATAAATAGGATGATTAATGCTTTAATATCCTCCTTCAATAATCACATTCCAGAGGTTCCAGCTAAGAAAACTTGGGTGAAGCCCAAGAGCTAATTCAAACCACTTGGGGAAGCCCCCCTGAAGATCCCCCTCAGTTGGGTCCCAGCATTTGATGTATAGCTTCTGTATGACTGTAGGCATGGTCACAGTCCTTCTGGCTCCTCTGCTGCCCAAACTCTTCAGAATTTTCAGTAGCAGGAGACATTGCATTCGGTAAGAATGGATGCTGGAGAATATAAGCAGTGAAAGCAGAATTGGTCAAGCTATCTCTGTATATGAACAGAGATACAGGAATCAGAGGAAGTAAATACAAGAATCCTAATTTCATGCTTGAAACTGAAGTCACCAAACCTCTGTACTTACTGGCAGCTGTTGAACACTTTTGCTCTTCTTTAGCACAGATTACAAAAGCCTCTCTCAATTCATATCAGTGAATCACAGAAAAGGTGATAACAAGAATCGTTTATGATGTTTCGTGTACTGTCATAGAGTCTGATAGACTAAAAAAATTTTCAACAGGGCTAAAACTGACTATTCAGATACTAGCTTTAAAATTTTTTTTCAGCTATGTAACAGTAAAATAAAACAATCTTACAAACTTTTTCAATTCTATGCATTTCATTACAAATGTTAAATATAAAGCTAAGATTTCAAAGGGATGTACTGCTCTGAATTGCTGGTTATTCATACAGTTGTGCATTACTCATAACAATCATTGAATAATAAACCATTGCAGATCCTCTAAATTAAGGATAAACAACATATAATTAAGTAGAAATTATTTTTTTTTCTTGTGGATTCACTTGTACTGTGAGCAAACCAGCTTTTTTAAGAGATTGACATAGGATTTAGTGTTGTGAGATGAAAGGGCAGTCAGTGCTGTAAGTTCCGGCTCTTAACAGACAGTGATGGAGGGATATCTGACAAAACTAACTTAACCAGCCCATGGTGGATGTGCTGCTTTAGTTAATACAGAGTTCTGCATCTGGAGAAGAAGCAAGGAACAGACTGACTTTGTCCAGCTTTTTCTATTATGTAGTTTACGATCTTGGCATTATTGTTTTCGCAGACCTACTAAGTAAATTGTCGGATGATGATTTTCACAAGACAAGAATAGGAAATATTATAAGAAGAAACTTGACTCTTTTAGAGGAAATAGTCTTTAATGTTTCCTTTCAGTATTATTGTCACTGCAGATAGAGCTAAATTGTAATGAGTCTATTTAAAAGGATGAAAGCATGGGATTGTGCAGTGTAACAAGTAACAAGAATAGTATGTATTTTTTGTGTATATGTGAAAAAAGGAATTTACTACAAGGCTTTATCCCCAAATTGGTAGGAGTGATTTTTCCAAGTAAAATATCCTTTCAGAAGAGCTTAAAATAGCATTCCAGAGCCACATTAACTGGAACGTATTTCCTTGTTCAAATTACGCCATACTAAAAATCTTTTCCACTACTCTGTTGTTTGGTAAGCTAAAACAAAGTGTCACCTGTAATTTGAGGAATCACCAACTTTGGGAATTGGCATTAATTTCCTTTTCTGTGACAAATGATGCTGCTGCAAGAGAGATCTCTGGAATACCAACTACGTCTAAGTTGATAGTCACTGAACTTAATAATGTTGAGGAAAACTAATTGTAAAATAGGTATGTGACTTGTTTAAAATTTTACTTTGAAGCTTCTTTCAATTTATGAATGCAAAAGACTTAAAAGAACTAATAAAATAAATTCTGGTTATATTCAAAATTACTTTCTACCAATAGCTAGGTATGCTCAGAGATAGAAATAGTATTTAGAGTTCCTGGAGAAATTGGTGTACTGAGGTCACAGATTGCTTTTCAAATTGTTTAGCCGGAAAAGGAGATAGTAAGGTTTTAGAGATGTGGGACTTCCTCCTCCGAACTAGATGTTCAGTATCATTAAAACACACTGAATAATAGATTCTATGATTAACTTCGTATTAAGCAACATAAATGTTAATGTTTGCCTTCTGTGGGTCTGAATATATATCTAGAAGGCCAAAAGGTGTTTGCTGTTGTGGTTTTCTTTTGCTAAATCCGCTTCTTTCCATGTGACATGTAATCTTTTGTTGTCGTTCGGAAATCATATGTTGCTTGTCTTCAGTCCTGGATTTCACAGTGCCAGGGTGTTTAGTTGTTGGTACAGTGGTGTTCTCTACCCAGTGTGAGGCTTTGTGATGTTTTCTTAGCTTGTGTTATGTTTGCTGTAGAAAGGCTGAGCAGCACCAGGGTGTTAATTAGGCTTTTTGCAATGTGTTAATTAAGTTTTATAAATGCATGTTGAGTAGATCCAGTGGAACCGGTTTTTGAAGTAAAATACAAACACTATACACTCAGACTTCCTCCATAAACAAATGGTTGTGATTCATCTTGCAGTATTTCATGAACTTACAGTTCTTTCCTGGTTAGTTGTCTGCTCAGTGAACACAGAGGTTGGCTTGCACGCTCTCCATTTCTTATCTGTAACAGGTCCTAAAATGGTATAAAAAAAGGTTTACTATTTTTGTTTCTTCTTTGAAGATCCCTTGTAAGGTGATGCCGAGGTTCTCAAGAGTGAACAATTTGTTAAACACGAGGGTGGAGTTGATAAAACTTTACCGGCAGAGGCAGAAATGCATATTTTCATATTTGGCACCTGTGTTCTGTACTTGGTGGCAATCTCTAAATATTTGCATACTGCAAAAGTGAATGAGTTACTGTGGGAGCTGTTGCTCTTTCTTCCTTTGACAGGAGTGGGGCAACTCTCCGTGTCTGAGTTCAGTCGCAGGCTCTATGCGCAAGCGCAGAGGTTTGCATGCTCAGCTTCTGCTGGAGCTGCCACTTTGTCATTTCGGAAGGAGTGTGTTAAACCTCCTGCTCTGTTTTTGTTAAGCATGGCTTATGCTTATCAGTATTAACTGATAGCTAGGAAGGAGCATTTCCATTTGTCATGTATTTTTGAGCATCAGTGTTCCAACAATTTTTCATTCAAGCTGCGTATGTGTTGTAAGGTTTTCTTTAGGACCTGTTTCAGAGCATCCTCAAGAACTCTGGTGTGTCATACCTTGTTTCGTAAGAAGAGCTCAGAGGGCCCCACGTGAAATGGTCAGTGTTCTGACAAGTATTGTACAAATGGAAGTGAAGATAGGGAGACGGTATTTTGGATTTGAAGAAGATGGATGTGTTACCTGGCTCGCACTGAAAGTATCCGTTTCTCTGCTGTAGAGCTGGGATGCTGAATAGCCTAGAGAGCCACCCAAGACTGGTGTTGGGCAGAAAAGGCCGCCCAGGCCATGAGGGAGCAGTCCTATTGATGCGCCAGCTCTGGGAGAAAGGGAACTGAAGTTCTGCATTTGCAGTGTGATGTAGCTGGCCTGGTGGTCTATGAACACTTCCTGTGTTTCATTAAATGCTCTGTATGAATTTGATACTCTTAACAGGCAATATAACAGCTGGATGAGCTCTCTTGCATAGTAATAGTATTGTTTTAAAGCATGTGCCAGATGTAGGGGCTTATTGCCCACAGGCACTGGTCTGTACAGCTGCTAATATCAGCTTTCTACTCTCTTGTTCTGTATGTGGCATAATTTTTCTCTGTGCTTCCTCAGAGGTTATCCACCTCATCAAACTTTGGCTCTTTTGCGCTCTGAGGGCCTATTGTGGTGCTACCAGTCCCAGTTAAGCAACAGTTAAATCTGTCCACCTTCCCTTCTCATAATCTCTGGGTTTACTTCTGTGCTATGTCACGTCCACAGAAATCCTCCCTGAGCTGATGAGAAAAGTCACTCACTGCCTGTGGGCTGTGTGTAACAAATCTGCAAGTTGTGGGATGGACTATGAGGTTAACAGGAGATGGGTGCTCATTAGGGGTTTCAGATTGAAATGCTGACGAGCTGGAGCTGCTGCATTGCACCTGTCGTGTTGTTCGTGCTGCTGCTGCAGCTGCTGCTTCTATCCCTCCTGTGGTCCTCAGCACAAAGTCTGGATATCCTTAGGAGCTGAGGTTCTGGAGAACTTGTGAGCTTTTTGAACCGCACATTGTCTTCCTTTCATATAGCATCTACTGATGATACTGTGCCCATTGTGTGCTATACACACCAAATATATATTAAGAGAATCCAGATGGTTTAAAATTTCTGCTGCTTACGATGCGGGGGAGTCAGGATTACCTGTTGGAGTCGGTTTTAGGATCTATTGAAAGAACCATTTACATTCTAAGAAGAGAGTGACTTGCACTAATAAGTCATATTACTCTCACTGCAATGCTTAAGTGAAAAGCATTTCAGAAGCAATTCATAGTTAAAAGTTTAGCTGGTCTCCATTTCTTATAGTAGCCTTAAAATGTCTCTCTGTTTCTAGCATTACCCATGTTCTGCAGGAAAGATTAAGTATATTAGCATGGAGAAACCTGCAGCATGCTTTATAGATTTATTTTGAACCTGCTTGCCATCAGGCTTTTCCATACTAATGTTCCCACATGGGACAGCAGCACTGACAGGCATCAGCTTTTTTAAACACCTCTAAATGCTGTCAGATCTTCTTTCCGTGAGTGATATACTTACATGTAAAAACCACACTCCCTGCCCAACATGGTGGCAGTCTAAACAGAGAAAGAAAGGAACCAGAAGGGATGGGGAAGAGAAGACAAACATCTCTTTTTAGACAGGAATCAGTAGATTAGTTTGGTATATTTTTGGGGATTAAGTTTTTGGCTGCTTTTTGTTGTGTGTTTTTTGTTTCTTTTATAGGTATATAGTTTTGACCTGACATGTGCTGTTGTTTAGAACCAGTTCAGTGTCCTCAGAGCAGTGAGACATCTAGAAAAAAGGGAATTTCATCTAGTTCTTTTTTTGAGGAAATTATAACAGAAAAGGAACAGAATACAGGTGTACAGCAGGTCTCATGCTGAATGTCAGTTAGGAACATCCTACTCTAACATGATACCGGGGTGTGTGAGCAGGATGTTGGCTGCAAGTCCAGTTAGTGCAAATAAACCTCAAGCTGGTGTAATGTGTCTGATTCTCAGTACTGCAGCTCATAAGGGATGATCCAGCAGATCTAAAGGGGAGTGATGCAAGTGATCAGACTCCTAGAAAAAATGCAGGAAAGGGCTTGATAAGTGGATCTTGTTTCTTCTAGGAAAGAAGACTGATAGGACACATGATAGGTCTTCAAAGAAATAAAAAGTTGCTGTATACATGAGAGGAACAACCGTTTCTATTTCCATTGTGAGTGGAACAGAGTACTGAGTTCAAATGGTGTCAGAGGAAAGTATTGCTTTCGATTAGTTAGTGTAGTCAAGCACTGGAATAGATTGCTAAGGGAGGTTGTGGAGTCTCCAGCATTAACTTTTTTTAAAAAAATAATAGTTTGGAGAAGTATTGACACTTCTTACAGATTCAGCCCTGGAAGAAGAAAGGTTTCGTGACTTCCCGAGGTTCCCTCTTGATTTTTTTTCTACATACGTTAACAAAAAACCCCCCAGATTTTAAAGTAATGCAGGGATATCCTGGAAAAATAGCAAGAATTTACAATGTGGCTTTGCAAAAATGCACTGGTTTACATCTACTCCTATTTTCTTTCACATTTGAAATATTTTGATAGTTTATGTCATATAAAATGTATTGTAAGTTGAACTATTGAACTGTGCATTATCCCTAATTTTTTGGTAACCACTTCATTGGAAGGATGGTATGTATAAAAAGAAACGTGTATTAAAAAAAGCCTGCATTCAGGCAACTATGAGTTTTGTATTTTCTCCAATAGTTCAAAAACATCTTTGATGTTTTTATATCTTAAGCTGAAACAGTATCACTTTGGTGGCAGCCCAGACCATCATCTGTGAGTTACAAGTTTATAAATATGAAAATAATTTGAGATTTCAAAAAAGCGCTACGTTTATTTTAAGTGGCAAAATTATTACAATCCAAATCTGTCATTGGCTGGAAAAGCTAACAAAGGCTGAAAAATGCATTTAAAATAAAAACCTTATCCATCTGGTATTGTTTATGTCTTGCAACTGTATTGTACTGGTCATCACTTAGTTCGTATGATCTACATATGATTGTTCAGGGGTTTTTTTTGTCTTGATTTGTAGATGACTTTGATGAGCTTTTGGTGAGTAACAATGATGTTGTGCTTAAAAGTATTGCTGAAGATTTGCGGAATCGTTTACCCATCGATGCGATGTCTAATTCGGAACATCAAGCTGTTCAGAAAGTAAGCTAATGGTTATGATATTCTTTTGCTGAACTGTATCATTTTGGGGGGGACTACGCTGATCTCCGTTTTAGTAGCAGTTCATAATAGAAAATGAGCACTAGATTGAGGATTGATAGGAAATCTCATTTTGGTTCTCACGTCTGTTGCTGCATGACTGCATGACCTCAAGAAAGTTGCTTCGTAGTTCTTAATACTTTGATCATAAGTTTTTTGTCATAGCTTTCATTCTGTGTGGTATGGCACCTGTCCCAGTGACTCTTTAATGCTAGCTCCATAATAGACCCTAACAGCCCCCTTAAAGAAAACAGAAATACAGGACCCGTGTTTCACTGTTGCCGTAATGTGGGCAGCCCAGAAATGATTTCCAGCTCTTTTCATGTTCTGACGGCTCAGAAAGAGGTGGGTTGTGAGTCCTGTGGGAGGGGAAATCACCTTTTCTGCTTGAGCTGTCAGTATAGGTGGAAAGTTAATGCATTTCCTAGAGAAGTCGTGTGTGGCTCTCAAACGGGAAAAGTGGGTTGGCCACATGCAGCAAGCCTGGGAGAGGGAGGAAAGAGAAGTAGGAGGCTGGAGATTATCCCCCTTGAAATGATGTGAAGGCAAGCATCCCAGATGGTTTACTTTTGATTGAAAATGACGCCCGTGTTCATCAAAGGTGTTTCTAGATTGAGATGTAAGGCATGGAGATGAAAACATTCAGACAGTTGAAGCTGAGGAACAAAATTGCCCTTTCTGCTAAATTTCAGTTACATTCTCCTCATTAAAGTGGAAGAGAAAAAGCTTCCTTGACCCTGTACCTCCTCTGTAGCCAAGCAAGCGCTAAGGAGACAAAATTTGTGGCAGATCTACTCAGCTATCGAAGCCCACTTGCTTTCCTTTGTTGACTTCCACTTACTGGTTATTCCAATGAAATTTGATGATTCCAAGGAATTTGGGGAAAGGTAGGATGGTGGGACAATTAACAGGGTAACAGTGTAAGTGAAATGGAGAGATGTGGTTATGCCTTTCTTAGGCTTTGCTCCTCTTCTCAGATACACCAGCATCCACTGCCCATGATTCATGTTGATGCATTCCTTTATGATGATGATTTTGTTGATTCATTGTGTGAGGAGGGGAAAATGAGTAGGAGCTACTGCACAGAGTGTGGCTCATACAAGACTGCATCTTTAGGTAAGTGCTCTTTTGGAAATACGAGAAACAAATTCAGTTTAAATAAACTGGTTTGTGCAGTGACTCAGCTGGACAACACAACATCGCGATGATGGAGGACTGTGCAGACTAGTGCAGTACACAGGCCAGAATTACTTCCCATAACCAATGGAAGGAGACTCCTACACACGTAAGTTGGATTAATTTGCAGTGTATGAGTGACAGTAGTTGTCCACAAAAAACTGGGCAGGGAAGAGGCAGGGCAATGTACTGCTGAAAAGGAAGATGCAAGAGGAGGACAATACTGTAGGAGTCCGTGCTGTAGCCTCAGTCTCCTCTTGCACACTGAAAAGCAGTAGAAAGCACCATCTGTCTTAAAGCTTGTGTGTGGTGTGATACAGATCAGTGCTGTCGCCAGTACAGCCCAGGCATTGAAGAAGGAATGGTTTGTATAGAGAACATTCCGTTCCATAAACCCTTGGAGTTGAAATTCCAGCTATTAATATGTGTGCCCATAAGAAGGTTTGCATTGTGCTGAGCCTTAGGTGCCATGTTTCACTGTTCACTTGAACAATGCCAAGTCACTTTGTGTTGTGTCCTTTTAATATACGTCACTCTGCAGAAGAAGGTAATTCAGTTTCATGAAGGATTTCAAAATTCCTCATGTAAGGGAAGGAACCCCAGCGTGGGGACAGACTACTTGGCGGGCTACCTCTGATCTGCAAACCTTCGTTTTCCATAGTCCTCAACACTAGTTCAGGCAGGAAACCACAGAGGTTTTCAGTGATGATAACTCTTCAGATTAATGTTTCATTGGTTAATAACACAGTAGTTAGTACTGCCCACCCAACACCTTTGTTCTGTTCTTATTTCCCAGAGTTTATTTCGCATTCCTTTTCCCTCATGGAACTGAAGTTTCTTTATCAACATGTACTGCCTGACCTGACAGGAAAGGTAGTGGTTGACGTTGGCTCCAGGCTTGGTGCAGTGCTATTTGCGGTAACTTCCAGCACAGGAATTCATATTTTTTCTACTGTGACAAACATTTTCCCTCTTCTCTGCCTACTCTCGTTGCTCCATCTTGGACAGGTTATTCTGAGAGACACCTCTCATCCGATTCTGTGAACAGCGTAAGGAGCTGTTTACTCGCAATTTCGGTTCTTACTCTGTTCCTCACAAGAGGGAATACAAATGATCTTGCTTATGGAGAGGAAAAGTCTGTTGTCCAACAGAGTAGCATATTGCTGTCACACATGCTGCTCTTCTGCTAGTTCCTGCTCTGTCTCTCCTTCGTAAGTTGGTCCTCTGTGTCTTGACCATGTCTATATATAGATTAGTTATGTTAAATTCCCTTATGAAGCTGACAAACTGTTAAATTATACAAAGGAAGACTTTGATATGAATTTGTCTCCAAAAACATATTGTCCTGCTCTGTGTTTTAAAATGCACATAAAATACTTCATCGAGAGACTTGAGTGCAATTTTGATTGCTTTTGGCATGACTTGTGCAACATATGGCCAACAGCAATGCAAAACACACATTACAACTTTCGTACAAAAGTCAATGGCTCTTTAGGGCTCAATCTTGGAAACACTTAAACATGTAATTTTACTCATCTGAATAATCTAATTTTGGGACTACTCAAATGTGGAAAGTTACTCCCATTTGTAAATATTTGAAGCATTGGCTCCTTACATGGTAACACTTTTGCTAGCCTGAATTTGTTTTGAAGTACTCAAATGCTTCTGTTGTTATAGTAGAAGATAGTTTCAAATAAAGCACGGGAAACATTTTCAAAAGAGTTCTCCTTCTTAATCATGTTCTTTGCTTTTATTGGAGAAGGAGTGAATTCACCTTCACAGATTGCTTTTCTACTCTCTAAGTTGATTAGTTGTAGAAAATGTTAATGATTAGGTTGTAGTACATAGGGATCTCAGATACAGATATCTTTAGCACTGATTTTTTGCCATTGTTGGCAAAATGTAATTATGATGTTCAGTGGACACACTGGCACTTAAAGCAGTATCTTCATTAGGGCCCTCTAGGCTCAAGTGTCTGTCCTTCTTTCTCCCCCCCCCCACCCCCAACATCTCCAACAACTTTTCCAAAATCTCAGTCAGAAACTGAAGCCTTATTTTGGGATTATTATTAAAGGATAATTTGCTTTTTTTCAGACGTGCCTATATGAAGCACCTAAAAGTAGCAGTAATACAATACTTAAAGGTGCTGAAAAATACTCTGTACTACACCATTATATTACTGATATGTTGTCCTCCATTTGCACTCACTTTGCCTATATTTATGTCTCATGTGGGTTTTTTTCTCTTGCTATTTTCTTTTTACATTCTCCCAAGAAAGAAAATTGTACAGAGGCTTTTTCTTTCACTTGGTTTATACTACTTTTTTCCTTCTTAGACCATTTTCCATCTGTTTTGCAACTGAAGTGAAATTAGAACTTTCATTTTTATTAGTTTGACGTGTCATTTTGGATCTCTTATTAAAATTCGTGAGACATAAGTGGGAATTGCAAAATCAGGGGCTTAGCTCTGAAAAACGTGTCATGTCCACTCAAAGACATTTCTCAACTTCCTGTTTTAAAAATGCTTTCTTGATCTTAACCTGTGGGGGATTTTTTCCATTTTAACTGAAATTTTTGAACTTGTTTTAAAGGCATCACAGTTACTAAATTTCCTTTTCCTAATGTAGGGTTATCTTTATGGTTCAGCATCCCAACTGTATGGAGTAGAAATGAATGCAGACTTTTGCCAGTTACAAGAAATGATGATTACGAAATACCAGTTCATTGACAGAATAAAGGTAACTGAACATATGGTTTAGTGTATGTATTTTTAACCACTGCATACTAGGTATACTATTTATGTGAGTGGCTGGTAAATAAGCATTCTGAGAAGAAGTTTCTGCTTTTGCTTGTTGTGCTCCTAAACAAAGGCTTTGTATTAGGAAAAAACCCCAAGATCTCATAGCAGAGAGGAAGAAGGAAATTATCAAAATATGATACCGTGTGTTGAGTCACTAACCTTTTTCCTGAATTGACTTACCTACTGGCTCACGCAAAACAGATGTATTTTAACTGTTTCTCCCAGTGAAATCAAGACATTATTGCCAGTAACTTCTGTGAAACTGAGTGTACAAAGAGTTTCTGTCATGAGTAACAAAACTAATTGTCTGTGTTCCATTAACATTAGCAGAAAGGCGTTTGTAGGATTTGCAAACTTGCAGCTAAGAACACCTAAAGGATTATGGCTATTGGTTATTTCCTTACTTGTAATATCAGTTCGTATGTACCTTCCTCAAACAAAACGGGTCTCAAAGAATGTGATATTCTGGCAACCGTTTCCCTAGTCCCATTATGGAACTAACTACTACTATTTTAATAAGAAATTTTTGTTTTCTTTTCTTTTCTGGAGAATACCAGTTATTTTGTTACCAGCAAAAGTTGGTAAGTAGAACGCGATGAGTAGAATACTGCCTTTGATCCTGTGTTGTATGTATGTACTCTTGAATGGAGTCACGCAAACTCTTTGGTATATTGGGAATTGAAGTAACCAGTTTTAAAGTGGAAAGAAATAATAAACATAAAATATTTAACACAGGGTGAGCAGTGTCATTGGATTGCCCAGTTCAATCCCAGTTGCTGCCAGTTTATTCATAACCTTCAGTTTTTGCATGTTTTGTGTTCATACCACATTATTGTGATGAGACTGAACGTGCAGTTAGGAACCCTGTCAAGTTAGTTCAGTGGAGCTGGACATTTATATGCATGCTTTTCAGCCTTATATATTCTTTATTGTAAGCCTTTTTGTTTTTCCTTCACACCTTGTAATTCTGCTGAAGTATTCATTTCAGAGCACAAAGATAAGAAGATAATATGTTTTCAAAGCAGTGCCTGAGGACTTAGCTATTTGAGTCCCATTAGATGCTGATTTAATCATGTGACTCCTGTTATCACACTGCTTTGAAAATTTCAATCTCAGATTTTTATTTTCTTGCCAGATGCATCCTTTCTAGAGATACATACCAGCTTGAAAAATAGTCAGAATCCAGTTGCTGATAATAATTCATGAAAAAAATGTGAAAAACCTCTAAGAGACTCTTAAATAATGTCTGTGTTTTCAGGGTATTCTGAATTTCTATTAGAGCAGGACCCCCAAGGACAAGCAGGGTGGAATGATGTCTTTAGTGGCTAAATCTCTGAGTGTACCTTATGCTTGTTTGGTCAGCGGTTGGTTTGTTAAAGTACATAGAAAGTTGCTTAGCATCTTCTGCCATTTGAGCAAACATGTTGATGCTGGGACGAAAGTAAACATTTCAACAGATCTTAGGAAACTTGAGACCTCAATTCAGAAATTGCCTATAATCATGCAAGGCTTGGTGTGTATCCTGCTGGGCAGCAGAGCAGTTTTAACATCAGTTGCTGCCTCCTCTGTTGTGCCAGTACACAGCCAAGCAGGTCAGGGAGCTGATCCAACTGAAAACAGCTCAGCAAAAAAGTGATGTTTTGGCTGGAGCAATACCTGGATCTGGCTCATGGGGCAACCACCGGTGATTATGTAGTCCCATGTTCCCCAGTAGGAACGAGGATGTGTTTGGGAAGAACGAGGTATTTTGATCACTTTAGTCAGCACAGTCAGCTGCTCGTTAAATGCAGACTGATTTTAAGTTAAGGTTCGTTACTCAAGTCACGGAAACATCAACACATGTTCAAAGTTTCCCGGTAGTTTAAAAGTGTTTCTGAATTGAGGCTTAAAATTTTAGGGGTGCCATTAATAGGGCATTAAGAAAATTTGGTGCTAATCATGACTTCTTGTACTGCAAGAAGTCCACTGATGGTACAGTGCATCAGTCAATTGTGTTTGGCTTAAAGGACTGCTGCTCAGGTTTTTTGAACAGAAATTCTGTGGGTTGGGTATTTTTGCCCCTTGAAAATAAGAGTACAGTAAAATGTCTCATTAGCCTCAGAAGTAGTGATACAAATGGCACTTAGAGCCTAGGTATATCTGGGTTCTGCATGAATTCTGGCAGGTGTAGCTGAAACGTGTTTTGCTCCTGGCTGCCTGGTCCTTCCCCACTGCAGGGAGCTGGGGCCTGTGTAACAGGGCAGCAGTCAAGCTTGTATCGGTAATACCTTGACCACCCCATGGTCTTTCATTTTGATCGTTAGCAGTGGCTTTATGTGGAGAATGAGTAGACAACCAGGACCTACTGTATTTAGGACTGCTGGTGGTGGCCTGAGTGGTCTGTCTTCTTTCTCTGCTGCCTGAATGCTTGAACTCCTTAAACAGTTCCTGTACTGCTGCGGCTTACAGTGCATTGCTTTAAGATAAATTATCACCAATCTTAATTGTCTTTAAAAGCTCTAACTTCCATGAACTAACTTTCATGAACTGGTGGAAAAATAGTTCAGATGTCCACACATTAGAGGTGAAAGTAGAACTTTCATCAGTCATTCTGACACCTACACTGTCCCTATTTCTGAATGAGGTAGAGCCTTCAAACTGTAACCTACCAGTTCTGGTAAGATACGAGAACCTGGTTGCTTACTTTCCACTCATTACAGGCAATGGTGAACAGCTTGACGTGGTGATGCATTTAAGGAGATAAAGCTGTTTGTTTTACTGATTTGGAGCAGTTGCAGAGAACCCATCTCTCAGAGATGAAATGCTGTGATGCCTAATTTTTTACAAACAGTAGAGTATTGTATCTGTTATGACTGATACTGAAATATTTGGCTATTATTGTGATAGCTAGAATGCATTCTGATAGCACGAACCAGAGTAATAAACTGTGACATCTGGTCATCTTTTCCACACTTGAACCCTTACACGTTGCAGGGGCAGCAGTATCTTTCCTCTGTCAATCAGAACAGCATGCTTTGCGTGCTCATTATGAGAAGGAATACATGATTTACCCACCCAACAAGTATTGATGTATTGTTAAGTAGGGAATTTCAACAGATAAGGGTTTTTAGACATCCAGTTTTCCTGTCAGAATTAGGAATTCCTTTTTATGTCTGTCCAGTATTAGAAGGATTTGACAAAATGTAAAATGTTGTATCCATCAGGTTAGTATATTGCCAGCACAGCCTAGTAATAGTTCACACAGGAAAGAAAATACATTGTTCAGATTTTCTGTCCATTTTCAACATATAGGGATGCAGTTTCAAAAAAAAAAAAAGTGGAATGTGAGTAATACTTGAGTTGCTTTTCTCTCCTTTTTCCCTTCAAAAGATGTTCTGGTTTATGTTTCTCTTCAGATTTGGGATGTGTTGTATTTATCTGTGTTTAAGAGGAAATCAAACACATCTTGTTGGAGTGTTAATGAACATCCATATTCTTCTGTCACTGTAATCTCACCTGTTTGAAAAGCACACGATGTGCTAATATCCTTTTTGATAGGTGAAGGTAGATGAAATCAAACCAGCTCTTCTGCTGACTGGAGAGGCAGTTGTTTAGTGAGGTAAAGCGCTTGCAGTCCTCCAGGGCCACGGAGCATCCTGCCTTTCCAGTCTACATAATGTTGTGAGAATTCAGCTGTCAAACCTGGGTTTGTAGTGTCATTTCTAGCTGTAATCCTTTAGTAACCCACTGAGCCTCTGAGATGCCTTTTAATATCCTCAAAAAAGCTTTAGCTAGCTTATCCCCTTTCCTGAAATCAGTGAACATTTATGATAAAATATAGATAAGGGAAGTGTAACAGCCATCACATACATCATCTTTTTATGGCACACAGTGTTCTAGACCAAAAGTCAGATATAATTTATTTCACTTAACGTAATGAATTAAGTATTTTAATTAGAGGAGATAAATCTAATTTTTTTTTCCAGTTTTTAAAGCTTATTCAGGTTATTTACTTCAGTTTTATCCACTACAAAGCCAGTGAAATACCCATATTTCTAGTTCAAAATGGTTGTAGCAGGTGCTGTATTAGATTGACAGGCTTCATGGCTACTTGAAGGCTGTATTTGTCTCCTAAATTAATTTATGTCCTGTGAAAATTTTCTTCTTCAGGTGGTTCACGCAGACATCTGTACTCAGGCTTCACTTCTTCAGAAGGCTGATGTTGTTGTAATGAATAATGTCTTTGAATATTTTCTTGACAGACAGGAACAGGCCAGGTAAGCAATGTATCCAAATGAGTTATCTCTTTCTTTGGCAATGTGTACGTAACCTTGTGAGTTACAGAAAACCTTAAGGTTGTGCTTTTTGAAGCCACATACATAAATTACGGAAGGGAATTGTTTTAAACTCCCTACACTTAATTGTTATAGTTAACTGCTAAGGTGTTGTGGCAGCTGTTTATTGTTAAACCCACTGCTGCTTTGTTTACCCAAACCTTGCCCTAAATCTTTACACTGATTGGTTAAAATAGTATCTTGCTGTTAAAGGATCTGAAATTACTGTATCAGCATGAAGCTTAATCTTCAACAAGAAGGTGGGTCACTGACTAGTGGATGTCAGAGCTTTAATACAGACGCACAGCAAAACATGCTTATTAATGATATTTCTAGTATTTCTTTTTGAGGTTGTGGTAGGAAACAAATGCATGGCTAAGCTGCTTCTTTTTCAGGTACAAGACACTCACAGATGAGCTTTTACTAATCCGGTAGTGTCAGTTTGAAATGTAAATAAGAGAAAGTTACTGTGCCTTTAGAATGGGCAGGCAAAAAGGAAGGGAGCCTCTGTCTCCACCATCCCAGCCAGCAGTCTGACATGCCCTGGCAGTTTCAGCTAGGGTTTGTCTGACTGCCTTCCATACTGGGTGGTAATGTCAACCAGAGAGGCTCAGCGTGGATGGATGAAGAGTAGTGGGTGTTTCAAATTGCCAGGATACTTTTTTTCTGAAGCATGTGGCTCAGAATTCTTTGATTCTTCAAGAACTACGGGGTAGTGGTTTAATGTTGCATTAGTACCGTGAAGACAAATGACGTTTGAAGAATGCTGGAAATTAAATTCTTTTCAGTCTGAATTGCTGTGCTGTGAGAAATGATCTGACTTGCAAATTCAGAAAAAAAGGAATGCTCGGGGCTGTATTTAAATTCTCCAATTGCTAATGTCTTAAGAGAAGTATTTTGTCACGACTGCAGAGTATGTATGTAAAGAGCAGCTTGTTGTTAAGCTTAATAAAAGAGTGCGCTCAGAGACTGGATTTTCTTCAAACCTGCAGTTCAACAGGACCAAATGTCAATATTTAATCCTAGTCTAAAGTGAAGGTGCTGACAGTACAAAATGATATACATATATGTATCAGAGTAAAAAAGTTACAAAATGTAACATTGTAAGACCATATATTCTCTCTGGTTTTAATATGAAGCTTCATTTTGTTTATACAAAGATATTTGCTTAGATATTAGTAGTGACTGATAAGCATAGCAAGTCTTTACGTCTTCGTTTTATAAGTCTTCATTTTACATGAGTTTTTTTCCTGAAAATTAATGACCTACTTTTAAATATGTTTCAGAGCTTGGGAATTTATTGCTGGTAATGTAAGGAAAAGAGGGAGCTTACTAGTGACAGTTCCAAGCCTTAAAGAATCTCTCTCAAAGCTCCAGGTGAGTTCCCTCAGCCAGTTTTAACCAACACATTTTGTCACTTTCTATGAAAATGGTAGTTCTGTAGTTGACGTTAGCTGCTTGCCAGTATTGCTGGGAGGAATTTTGTGCATAGATTAAAAGATGTAGGACTCTGGATTCTATTTCTGGGTTGACCACCAACACATCTTCCTGTACTTTGATCATCCCCACCTGTAAAATGGAAATCCCAGCCTGTATTAATAGGCTACATGAATCATTGTATTATCATGTGTATTATTAACAATAGCTGAGAGGTTAAAAAACCCCACAAAATGTTAGCAAGACCGTATTATAATGTGAGTTTTGTGATAATCATATCCACTTCCATCAGACTTCTTCCAAATACATGGAGTAAAACCTCAGAAGTGCAGATGTATTTGTAAACTTTTTGAGGCAAAACCTTGTAATGTTTTCTCTTTGGTCTACATTTGCACATTGCCTTGAAACACAACAAACTGATTTGTTAAGCTGGTGGGAGAAGGAGACGTATTAAAGAAGGACCATCCCTGAGGATACTGTTCTCTTCTGACCTGTGGTCAGCATAGAGTATGGCTCATAGTATGCCAATGTGAGCTGCTAAAAGTACAGATTAAGGAGAGATGAGGTCTCCCAACTAGCCGAGGGATTACCATCAGGCATCTTGGATCAGTGACGTAGCTTTAAATAACAGGTGAAAACAAATATGACGACAGTGCAGAGCTCAGCGATGTTGAGCACCCTGTAGTGCTGCTGCTGTTCCCTGAGCAGTAACCATTTCTGATGGACCGACCTCTGCTCAGTGTCCATTCTGCCATAGGTCATCAGCAGATTACAGTTTTTACATGTGTGATGCCTAAACGAATGATGTGGGCTGACTTTAGTCAGGAAACAGAACGGTGATCACACATGACAGGGTTATTTATGAAGTGGCTTGCTTGCCACAGTAGTTACAATAGAGAAATTGAATCACTTTTTGCCTGTATGCCCATGGGTGAAATAGATCTTCAGCTCCAGGAGCAGCAGTGGTGTCATTTGACCTTTCTTTGGAGCAGGCAGTATTTACACAGCAACTGAGAAGCCCTTTGTAGCCTTAATACAATACTCCCTGGGTGAAAAACAAGAAAGTACCTGCCGTTCTCCCATGGTACAGTTAGCTGCTCCCTCTACGCTTCTGTCAGAAGGTTGCCCGCTGATTAGGATGCTTGAGGCTTGTACAAATGCATATAGAGAAGCAGTTATAACATGCTAGCAAAGTATCTAAGGTATTGACTAAGATAATTTTTCAAAATTATCTTTATTCTCTCCTATTTAAGTTAAATGAATTTATCATTGTTGCATAATTTGGAATGAGTGATCTCTCTGACTGTGTCTTGCCTTCTTAATGTTGTACCGACCTTGAAACTCCTTCTGTGTGTCTCAACATTGTGTTAATTTAAGCATCGTTTTTTGTTGTTTCAGACAGATATACAGATCAGCCAATGGGTCGAAGAGGTGCAGCTAAACTATGATGTGTATATGGAAAAGGATGTTGACAGAGAAGCACTTGAACAAATACATTTATACAAGATTCTCTAGTACCTGGAAAAATTTACTAGTATCCTTGTAATGTCTTAAATTTTACATCTAAAATGATTTTTGATTGATTTGTGTGAATAAATTAGGTCAAAATTCTTGTTGTGATTAGTTTGAGTCGTATCTGTGGTTTGTAATGAAAAAGAGTTTTGAAACAGGTTTTCGTATGGAGGCAGTCTGTCTCAACAGAGTATATCGCCTTTTAACTAGGAGATACCCTTACGGTTTAATTTTTGCAGAAATCTTAGAAAGAGTGGCTACAAACTGATGCTAAAATTGAGTTTTTGTTCACTAGCATCATGCTCTGCTAATGTTTGCTAAATATATCAAACCTAAGAATAGCAAATCATTATTAACATGAATTATAAGAATGCGTTTAGCATTAAGCTGCAGTACATTAGAGTTTGCTCTTTTGTTTTGGTATAGACTATTTATGATTATCCATAGTAATATTTATTGTTGACAGTATGATACTGTTGCTGCTATGGAGTTTGTGAGTTTTCTTTCCAGGATCTGCTTGAAAACCAGAGCATCTGCTGGCATCAGTTATGTGAAGCAAGTCCTTCCATTTAGTTAGTTGTCCTTAAGGTGGCTATTAATGTTAAATACCGAAAGACACCAAGGAGCCCCTGAGAATTCATACAGCAAGTCTGGGACAACAGGACTGTGTTCCACATCCTGCACTTTGCCTGGGGATGGTAGGAAGCCTAATAAGGGGTTAAGAAGCTGAAAATTCTGAACAGGTGTCATGGCTTAGCGGAGGCTTGGTGGTGGCGTAAAACATTGGAAATTCGTAACAGAGCCTCCTCAGAGAGAAAAGATTCACATACGCCCACCACATTTATATTTAGATTTTACGTTCTAAGGATGTGAAGCTTTTAGTCAGCTGAAGAGTGTTTCGGGTTTTAGCAAACATAACAATCCAAAATGCAAAAACATTAACTTCAGGAGTTTTGGACTAAGTGCGTTGTAAATTTAGAAGCATTGGAGTGTCTGAAGTTTGGTATACAACTGATTTGCAGTGCAAATGGGAAATACTTCAAATTATTTTCAGTCTTCCAGTGATTTTCCTGTCAATGAACTCAATAATATACACTGTAAGGAAAATTAGGCACTAATACAGCAAGAAATGGTATTTTAGAAAGGATAGTGAGTTTTAAGCAGTCTTATTTTTCATGATCTGTTTGGAGAGGAGGAGGATGTTTTAACTTGAGTGATATTGCACCACTGCCCAAATACTGGGTTTAATTGGTGCATTTAAAAATGAACAAAGATACAAAGATTTTCTTAAAATATTTTATGGAAGTACAGTAACTGAACTGATGATTACTTAGTTGTCAATGGGACAAATGCCCCTAGAAAGCAAACTTAGGACAGGCTAAGCAACAGGGTGGAGGTAATGCAAGGCTGATAGATCTAACAAGGAGAGAATGAGAAAAGAAATGCACGTCCGATTCAGAGTGAGGAAATAAGCACCATAGTAATCAGTACAGTACAGTGGAGGCTGTGACTGAATTTGGAGTGCATAAATAGGCTGCTATAAAAGGAACACTGACTCGGTCTTAAAAAGCTACCTCATAACCCTACTATCATGGGAGAAGGAAACACCATGTCGGAATGTTGCTTACTTCTTCCAGAGGTCCTGCAAGATCTCCTGAATCAGTTGTCAGGACTTCTGGCTCAGAATACTGGACATTATCTGTGCCCTGCACCTTGGTTTTGGTAATACGGGAACTATAGCTTTCATTGCAATTGTTTCCCCTCTTCATGCTGAGTCTTCAAATACTTTTTTTGGGTGTTGATCTCAGATTAGAAAAATTTCAATAGACTGGAGCAGATCAACAGCATATTTAATGACATCTGTATCCTCTGACTCTGGAAATAGCATGTGCGCATCTGGAGCTCATATGCAACAGAGAGTGCAGCAGGGAAGCTCCCCCTGTCCTTTTTAGGCATCAGGAGAAATTCAAGAGGTGAGTTCAAGCTGCTGAAACTTCTGTCTTCCTCTCCTGCCCTTAACAGGCCCTTGATTTAAACTTGCACCTTGACATGTTCATAGAGAAGAAGTGGTGGTAATTAGGTTTGGTCTTGTTAAACTGATAACTCAGAAATACAACTTCTCTGTCCCTTTAGGCATTTCTTCCTAACTTGGCTTCCTAGGGCTGTTACAAGCTGTTTAACGTGTCTACTGAAGAGCTAGAAACAACAGGCTTGTGAAAGAAGGTATTAATTGAATTAATCCTTTTGCCAGCCTTAACTTCTGTCATCTGGCCCCTTCTAGTCCTGTTACAGATCCCTACTCAGAAAGGTATCAAAACTAAGGTATGAGGAGGCTTGCCAGGCCCTTTATCAAAGCGAATGAATCGGTCCACCCTGTATACGCTCAGACGGCCTCGGACGTCAGCTGAAACCCTCCTGAGAACGTGTCTCAACTCACATTTTGCTTGTTCGGCTCAGGGAAGCTGCCAAGGGTCTATCCAGCATGCCGAGTCCTTGTTCTTGGTTCTGCTACTGCTGTGTTGTGCAGTATTTGGCAGGTGATTTAGCTTTTCCCTGCCTCAGTGTCTACAGTGAAAATAGGACTAATGAATCTAGAATCAAAGCAAGGTCGTGAATTAATTGAATGTCATTTGCTTTGAGATTGTCATGTAAAAAGTGCTAAACAATTCTTTGTAAACTGACCTAATTTAAAAGACCCAAAAGACAAAGAAAATAGTGGTACCTCTCCGAGATGAACTTTCTGGCCTTTTCTGTCACAAAACATTGTGATTAAGTACACTGCAGTGTTGCAAACACATAGTTCCCTCAGTTACATTGTCCTTGCTGTTAGACAGCCCACACTGGTGTTGGGAGAAGAGCAAGAGGACAGAAACAAACCCTCACTGATACCCGGATTTTGGATTCCGTGTGCAGGGCAGCTCTGTGACAGCTACCACAGCTGGCACGGTGGCTCTTGGTGGCTGCCAAACCCTGAGCTGCTTGCTGCCCTGAACAGCTCTTGGGCTGCGTGGCTGGCGTGCTACATCTTCCTGTGAAAGACAGCTCCGTGTACAACCTGATGGAGGTCCTAACCCCAGTTACAACACCGAAGCCCTGTGGTCATGAACAACTTGTAAATCACAAAATTTCACATTTGCAGCCCTGAATTAGAACAAATTAATCCAAAGGAGCTGCATATCTGCAGTGCTTGCTGTAATCCTCAGGAGTTTCTGGCACACAAGGAAAGCAGCTCCACTCTTCCCAAGGAGCATAACTTTCCCTGTAGTACTGTGGCCTCTGCAGAACAAGCGAGCTGAAATTAAGGTCCATCAAGAACTGTAAACCGAAGACTTTTCAAATCCACTGTAACAGGACAAAGCTTGTCAAGAATGATAGACTAACTTTGTGTACTGAAAACACTGCAAGTATTTTCACTCAAGATTATGTTGAAAAAAAAAAAAAAACCACGTAAAATGCCTGGTGTGGGCAGCCTGGCTCTCAAAGGTCACTTCCCATGTGTACTTTTTCCCAGCGAGCACTACTAGAAGGGTCTGATGAGCCATACTTGGGAAAAGCTGACAGTGGAACAAGCTTGCAAAAACCAAAATCCGCTCCTTCATTCTTCACCATCTGTGTCCAGCTCTCTTTCTTAGTTTTCTCCTGTCTCTTGTCTATTGAGCAGTTTTTCCCTACTCCCAGCACCACAGAAGCACAGGACCAGCCTGTGGTGCAGCAGGAGACAGAAGCTCTGCCTGAGCGTGGCTGCAGCCTGCCTCTTGTCTCCATTACTGGAAGACAACAGTAGCGAACGTAGCCAGTGACTTCAGGTGAGCGGCTTCTAAGGGTCAGTGCTGACTGGAGTAACGATGGAAGTGTTTTTAGGGGTCTGCTTCACACTCTCCAGGAATTCTTGGTAGTGACTCCAGAGAAATGGGGAGAACCAGCTCCATCTCATCTCTAAGGCATCGTGACAGACCCAGGTTCTGGCTACCCCGCCTCGGTAAATAAGCGTGCGCGATGCCCCTGCTCATTGCCAGCATTTTAGCAAATGGCCTCTTAAAAATTGCTCTTGGGCGATCATAGGACCTCTGCAGTAAAGGGCATGTATCTGTAGAAATAAGTGGAGAAGGAGGCAGTGCTCCTTGGCTAAGAAATGTGTATTAAATGCTCTTTCTGGAAATGTCTGTACTTCCACTCATTATTTCAGAGCAGATGAATGTGGCACAGGGTTTTGAGGTAGGAGGAGATGTGGAATGTCATGCTCAAAGATTTCTTTATTTGTTTATTAGTTCATTATTTCCTGCAACTCAGTGCAGCCTGACACATGTAAAAATTGAAATGTTTGTGTAACCCTAGGAATGTCTTTTCT
Organism: Apaloderma vittatum; assembly: GCF_000703405.1. Taxonomy (NCBI): domain Eukaryota; kingdom Metazoa; phylum Chordata; class Aves; order Trogoniformes; family Trogonidae; genus Apaloderma; species Apaloderma vittatum. Next base: position 26,512 of record NW_009721246.1, read on the forward strand.
GACAGGAACAATGAGCAGTGTGCTTGAAGGCTTGGAGCTGATCACCTCCAGGGTCCCTTACAGCTTATAACATAGAAGCCCCTACATGAATGCAGACTGGAGTCATTCTCCGCTTCTTTCTTTCAGGAGTGCCAACAAATAGATCTTAAAACTCCAATGCCAGAAGTTCTCGATTAGTTGCAAGTCTTTTCTGCTAAGCATTTTGCGTCCCACCGCTTTTTTTCTGCTGCATGACCTGCAGCACATCCCAGCCCCTACTGCAGCTGTGATACTTCTTCACCTGCAGACCCTATCTCAGGGAATTTTGGATTTGTTTTGGGGACACTCCTTCCACTTGATGGGACAGAGAGGAAAGGAAAGCATTTGTCATTTGTCATCACGCGGTGCAGCAGTCTTCCTGGGCTCTTCTTGATCTGCCTCTTTCTGCGTGAGGATGGCTGGGAGGGCTCGTTTTTCCATCACCTGCCCTGAGCCCCACCAAAGACCTGGGGGGCAAGTAAGGGGGATGGGAGGCTCTGCCTCTCCCGCCTCTCTGCTCAGCTGTGCTTCTCCAGGTTTGACAAAACATGGAAGGCAGCCAGGTAGAACTATCTGCCCAGGCTAGAAATAACAAGGATGGGGAAAGTCGGCAGGAGATTTCACGCCAGTATTTGAAGCAGAATATTTTACCCAAGTTGCCAGCAGCCCCAAGAGAGATCAAGCCCCTATTGTCTGTAGTATTTTGTGAGCGCTTGTATTGTGTATATGTGTATATATAGCCACCTGCTGAAAGAGACTCTGCTTATCCCCAAGAGCCTACTACATACGTGGACAACAGTAGAAGAAAGGAAATACTATTTCCTATCTTCCAGATGGAGCATTGAAATTTGTGCCGTTATTGTGATTGTGTAAATGAGGTAACTGCACGCACATGGACAGCTCTAGGATCCGTGAGTACACTTTTCATGGTTAATATTCAGAGACATAAAACTGTGCGCATGAAAATACACACATAGCTGTTAAATAGTCTATTTTAAAAAATACATTAAGAAAACAAATAGTACACAATTTACTGGAGAGGGAGGAGGGGAAGGGAACATCACTGACAGCTTCCTGGCAAAACGTTTAAGATACTAGAATGCAGCACCTAGCTGACATGCTGATAAACATCACAGGGGCACTGGTGTCATGAAAAGAAGAATTTGGGTGGAGCTCCCTGCTTCTGACTGCTTGAATGAAGAAACAAACAAAGGAAAAATTAACACTTTTAGTAGTAAGTTAAACAGCTAACAAAACGTGAGGCTTAGTGTCTTAAAATGAAACTAAGCATGATGTTGCAAAGCTCTTGCCAGCTAACTAGGGCTGGATGCTGAGGAGCAGTATTCCGTACTAGAGATAATAGATGCCTGCATGTTTTCTTTCAGTCCTCTGTAAGATGTGCAAGCTGAGGATGTGCATAAACTGGTACGTTTTCTTGGTAATTTTGGAAGGATTTTGAGTAGTAAGTACATTTCGGATAGGGACTGTGACAACTGGGGAAAATGATTGCTTGAGCTATTAAGTTCAAGTAATCTTGAACTACTATTTGTGTGTACTAGGGGTGTCTCAGAAGTTCGCACAGGAGCATCTTAGACATTCTTCCTGATCCTTTCCCACTTGGGCATGTTAGAAGGACTGGACTGGTGACTGGTAGGTCATTGTCAGAGCTCTGTTCCTGCCTGGGCAGTAACCCAGGAGGTCATCAGCAAAAAAATCCAAAACAGAGCCAGGCAATGAGTGGGTCACAGTAAGCATTCAAGGATTTTATAACCAAAAGTACTGCACGTGTAAGCACAACATGTGGTGTTGCAGCACTGTGAGTCTGTAACTTTAATGCACTTACTGGAATTGGTAAAGACCTCCACTGCCTAGTTAAAATCTGTGTTTCGTAGACTGACTATTTCAGTGTCATCAAGGTGTCAGCCAAAAATTCTGGAGCTGCACTAAGATATGCTGTGGAAGAGAAGACTCCGAAGTATGTACAGCTTTTGGCCCTCTTTCAGGAAGGGGTTGATTGTGGAGTACAGTACATGTTGTTGGGCTTTTTTTGTTTTTTAATGACTCATATTTTGGACCTTATTCCTGTTTGTCTTTCAACGCCAAACAGAAAATGCTATTTAGGTCAAACTGCTGTTTTGGTACTAATGGAAGCAGACATCAGTTTTGTCTATGGATTTCACAGCTATGCATTTTTCAGAGTGAAGTTTCCTCTTTAGGCTACTGCTGACATTTAGCTGTGGCCGTGTTACACCAGCTTTTAGTGCTACTTCTGCTGTGTTACTTGTACACGCACAGTTGTGGGATATAGCTGGGGAGCTACCTTTCAGATGCAGCTACTTTTTTTGTTCACACAGGCTCTGAGTACTGCATCTTCCCCTCCCACTCCTACTTTTGGGGCACCTCCTGCTGACAGCGCACTGTCTTGGCTCTTACCTTCTCATCTCTTCCTACCCACTGGCTTGGTCCTGCCTCTTGGCCCAACCCTGGCTGCTGCTGCTTCTGCTATATCCCGCTGCTCTGCAGGGCTCTTTCCTAACTGTGACTCCCCAGGCTCTTGCTTATTGCTGCCTGATGAGTGCCAGTTTTGGAGAGGAGCCTCAGCTCACGCTTAGCAGAGGTTTTTAGCCAGTGTTCTGCTCCGTGCCCTGTCTCATGCCGGTGGGCCTCCGCATGAGGCACGCCGCACTGCTGCCCTGGAACCAGCACCTCGGAGGCACGTGCAGCAACAGGAGACCTGCTGGCTCAGGTGCCAGAAGAAGCCTGGCACTAAGACAGAGGTTGCTACAGGCCACTCATCCGTTCCCATCAGGTAACTGAGTGAGTTGAAGCATCTGTGCAGCACAAAGCTTGCACTATTTAATGTCTTCCCTTTACAGGAGCTGCTGTGACCCGTCAGATGGTGCTGGGCCTGGAAATGGTTAGATGAAAGTGGATGCCTGCTGGTTTAACTCCATGTGTACAAGACTTCAGTGAATTTCCTTCAGTTGTTGTCAGCTGAATATCTGGCTCTTCACCTCTAGCTCAGGGCATTGAGACTTTTGAAGATGGATTTTTAAACCTATTTATGCACAGATATTGAGATCCTGAGTTACAGCTGACGAGGAACCTTAAAATTGTTTGTTTTGTTCAGTTCTGAGGGCTTTGTTCACAGGAACAGCACAACTGAGCCCAGCATGAGAATTGAATTATTTTTATTTACATAGATAATAAGATGGTTTCTGTGAAATTTTCCAATCCCTTCCAAATTGATCCTGTCTTAGAGTACATGTATGACGTACAGTCCAGCACTGCATTCCTTTTTCTCTGAGCTGCTGTGGTCTGCCCTTCTTGTTTCTGTCTTTTAGTTTTGTGTTTGTTTTTGTTTGAGAGGTTTTTTTCTGGTCAACTGTTTTGCCCAAACTGTGTACTCAGAACAGTTGATGCCACCCTGACACTCTCTGGTAACAAAAGAGTTACTATTACATGTTTCACTGGTTTTTTTCCTTGTACCACTCATCAGTTTGAGTTCATACTCATTCTCTGAGTTAACAGAAGTTAGGTTTCGGCACCTGCCTGTCATCAGAACTGTATGTATGGTTTAGCTCTTAAAAATAACAGGGATGAGTTTTTTATTTAGTAACTAGAAAGAGGTATTTTACTGAGACTTAGAAGCAGACCATTCAACCAGAGCTACTGACCTTTGGGTAATACGGTTTTATGTTATTTTACTGTCTTATAACTACAGTGTTACGGTATCCAGACTTGGGATTATTCCTTTGTCCTGCCTGCAAATTACTGCAAGGGCATGAAGGGAGCGGAGAAGACACACAGCTGATCAGAAACTAATTCCCTCCCTCCCTATGCAGGCGTTAATGATGGTAAAGGACCCTGGCAAAGAGAGCGGACAAGCAGCCTGTATGTGTGGATGACATCCATGCTCACAGCCTAGAATAACTGCCAGGGCTATCTAGGCTCCAAAGCAAGTATTTCCCACCTGTGGGAATGGACTCACCTCGCTGCTGTGATCATAGCACAGCAGAAGCAAGGTACAAACTTCTCAGCATCTCCAGAGCAGCCTGGCAGTCGTCTCATGGGGAAAGCAGCAATATACTGCACGGTGCCCCAGAGAGAAGAGGTGAAGCTTACAACCCCAGGGACAACCTGAGCCTGGGGGTGAGCCCTCTTTAGTGCTGCACCATAGCCAAGCCCTTTCTGTTGCTCTCAGACCTGAAGAGCCCAACCCTCTGCTGCTGCAGCTACTGGGTTTGCTAAGTCAGAACTTCTCCCCGCAGCTTCTCACTTTGCTTCTTGCATGACCCAGCCAGTTTTGTCTCTCCGGCCTTGCACAACCATCCCACTTCTTCCAATCATGTTTGGTCTTCCTACAGTGTTTTCAGATATGCATGTGCAGGCCGTCCCATTACCCCGCACCTCAGTAAGGGGAGTTGGGAGTACAGAGGTCAACAGACTGGGATTGCTTTCTGCCCAGACTGGTTTACCTGGATACTGGTTCCCAGCCAGCCTCCCTGTGAGATGGGAGAGGAGCAAGGTGAGAAGGAAAATCAGGAGAAGTTGGGAGCAGCAAGACTTGTTCTGAAAGAATTAGGGAAAACTGCTCCAGGCAATGAGGTTGGTGTGGGCTGTGGTTTCTGCATCTGTCCCTGGGAGCCGGGGTGATGTACAGCTGGCAGACGGACAGCTTTCCCTTCTTCCTCTGGGTGGTCCGTTCCCAGGGTAGTTTTAAAGCACTGGGCATCCAACGCAAAGGAAGAGGTGGATTAGGGGGAGGAGGGGCCAAGGAGCTGTTGCCAGGAAAAGGGCTCTGCCAGCAGAGGACTGGCAGCCCCTAAGGTGGATGCAGCATGGGATGGCAGCTAGTGCTTCTTCGGTGGGAACAGCCCTGTTCGGAGTTCTGTCCTTCCACTGCTGTGCTCATCGGTCTGTTGCTGATGTTCTCCACAAAAATTTGCTCTTTCCAGGCTGACTGGTGAGAGGGTTCCTTCCCATCTCCCCAGCGCTCAGACCCTGGTACTTGAAGGAGCTCTCCTTGCAAAGCTTGGGCTCAGCCTAATACTTTAACCACCCCTAGAGCCAATGTTTTTTCAGAAGCTGTGTTTATGACCACATATAAATTAGATACAGATTGCTTAATTTGCATGGGTGCCAGACACAGAGATGCACAAAACTTGGCAGGTATGCACAGACATGGAGGGGGGTGGGAGCAGTGATGCAAGAGGGAGGAGACAGGACCCATGCTCATGTTCATGTGGGGATTGCTGCTGGCAGGACAAAAGGGGGTTGCTGAAACCCAAAAAGCTTCAGATCAAAGCTGTGAAAGGGCTTTAAACCTATTCTGCTCTCTGACTGCACTGCACCAGGAGTCTCTTATGCTTTGCTTTAAGCAAAAACTTTCCCTGTGGTTGAATTATTATGCATGTGAAGAAGCTGCCAGGATGGGGCGGCTACAGAAGGTTTTGACAAATCAGTTGTGTGTGAGACTTCGTGGTTGGGCTCTGCTAGGTTTAGCAGTGACAGCTACACATTGCCCACCTCCCATCCTCTCCTCTTCACTGCCAGGGGTCATTGCCTCTGCACCAGCAGTGGCCAAAGCAGGGGTTTGTTGCCTCAGCCCAGAGTCTCCAGGCCAGGCTTGGCAGTGAAATCAGCCTCATCAGCACCTGCTGTCGTTTTCCCTGCTGCTGAGACAGACAGCGCTGAAGAGGGTCACAGCAGACACGGGGGAGGCAAAGCATTGAAGATTGCTGCTGTTGAATCCAAGAGAGCCCATCTGTCAGAGTCCTTAACATGCGATCAGTCACAAGATGGAGGTTTCTCTTACAAACCAAGCAGCTTTAGTTTGATGCTATTTATTAGGGTCTGTTTATAATGAACCGAAAACTTGGACAGGAACCCTCTGCCAAATCTAGCCAGGCAGTTCAGTGCATTAACACAACTAACTTGCTGCTCTTCCCCGCCCGGAGCAGAACAGGATGGGTACCGCACCTCACCCCTTCCTGGGTGCCTGCAGCTTAAGCGAATAACGAAGGTGGGATTGTGCTGAGACACCAAGCTGTAAATGGGGATGTCCCTCACAAATGCCAGAATCCTGCTCTGCTACCTGGCAAAGGAGTCAGTAACTTTTTACGACAATGATATCTTCAGCTTTTCTCTACAAAGATGACATTCAGAACGGGAGATCTGTCAGAGCTCTGTCGACCCTTTGCTCCTGACTGAGAGGATCTTTGTGGGGTTTAATATGTCTTAAAATTTTTCACGTTGTCTTCATACCTTTAGCTGACTCATCTTGAATTTTGTAAGTGGAGACATGGCAGAAATTTTCTAAAAAGCCAATGGAAATTTTCCCTGTAGGCAAAAGGCCAACCATGAGTACTTATTGTGAAGGCACCTGTTAACGAGTGAATTTACTTACATCCTCTTTGTTTTCATCACTTCTCTCTGTTAAGCAGAAGGCGCATCGGAAATTCTGCTATCTGAGGATGACAGCAGATTGGGGATGTGGTTATCTGCCTCCACTTACTACACTCTCAGCACTCCCTCTCAGAGGGTGAGTGGGATGACTAGAAAATAGGGAGGATGTGGTTTCCGAATTCTGAATCATGATAATATTCCCCAAATACTCTTATCTGTAGTAATTAAAAAATTCAAGCCTAGTAATTAAACTTTAGCTGGTCTCAGGCTCTGTGGACCTTGACACTAGTTTCTTAAATTTCAGGATTAACCAGAGTAATCAAATTAAGGTGATCTCTTTTTTTTTAATTAACAGTTCTACTAAACCGGTATTGAGTCAGAGGCCAAGCTGAGCAACAGCATTTTAGAAGTCATTCCATTACTTCCACTCCTGTGTTCATTTCTTCCCCAGGGAGCTGTAAGTCCCACACTAATTCTTTCTGTAAAACCTTGTAGCAGAGTCAGATGCAGGACACAAACTAGAAACAGATAATGTGAGTCAAGATATTCCAGCAATTTGATCTTTGCTGTTTCGACCTGCCTTAGAATGGAGGATGGATTAGACGACCTTCAGAGATCTCCTCCAGCCCATTTTTTTTCCAGTCTTCTTAATATCTGCAATCAAAAAGTGGTGAGTACCTCTTGCTTCCAAAGATTTATTTGCAACTGGTAAACAAATTAGCTTACCTGTGTAGTAAAACAAGCCCAAAACAACCCACAAAAATCTTAGGAGGCTTCCAGAACCTTAAATAGGTACCTCAGAGTAGCTGAACTCTATTTTGGACAGTAGAGATGTGATTAATATTTCTCCTTGGATCAGGCTAGAGCACTTGGAAGGGAACTTAGGGTGCTTTGTCAGTTTTTACCCTAGTCCTTCCTGGCTGGGAATTTCAGCTGTTATTTCCTTCCCTCCTGTGCCTGGGTAATGGTGAGCGAATAAAGCAGCAAGTGGTCAGCACCGGTTCCTGCAGGACCCTGAGAGGTGCCTTTTGGAGATCTCTCAGCAGACTTCAGTTCTGTCTGGTGACAGGATTATCCTGGTCCCTGATCCAGACTAACCGGGGATGCACCGCATCCCGCGGATACTGCCCATGGGAGCTCGTGCCTGCAGCCTGAAGTTCTGTTGTACTAAGCACCAGCTCCACTAGTATGTACAGGATCAGATGTTGGTGTAATACTTGATCCTCTGAGTAGCTGGACACCAAACTCAAATTTATTCATACATTCAAGCTTCACTTGGTTTAATGATGACCTCGTCCAGTGTTTCCTTAAGTTAAGGATAAGCTGACACATAGGAGCTGGTAGTTGCTGTAATATTAACCTTTTTCCTGGCTGCTGCACAGCTTGTCCCTGATATTCATCTCCAGGCTTTGGACCACATACCCTGAAAGCTGAGCAATATGAAAATGTGACAATCTCCAATACTGTCACTGCTTAAACTGCCTGCACCTCATGGAAAAATCTGACAGATGCCTTACTTAGATATGCTTTGGCTTAGGTATGTCATTCTATTTTATTTCCTTAATATGTTTCTATGAAAACAGGGTTATGGTTTAGGATTTAATCTTCTGTGTATTCCTGACTTCAGTCATAATCTCTGTCCACATCAAAATTAGCTGAGACATCATCTTCACAGCACACACCAGATCTGAAAATCATATTTTCTTTTTTTTTTTTAAAAAAAAGATCTAAAACCTAAGCAGAAAAATAATGAAAAGAGCCTACCTTCATTTCACTAGTGTGTCATGCTCAAAGTTTTCTCATCCTTTAAAAATTAGTCTTAGAGTGAATTGATTTTGCAGTATTGATTTTAGGAATACTGTGTGTAAGCAGTTATGGTTTTGTGCAATATATTAAAGAGTAAAAAGGATCTGGCTGGATGTGTCTATAAAAAATAGAATAATTTGTTTATAGAATCCACATAACAGGAGAAATTCAATCAATCAAGAGGTAGTGCTTGTTGCAATACTGCACTTGTTTTTCAAGTCTATGTTCTCACTGGGAAAGATGATAATGACTCTGCAGTTGTCTTTTCCAGTGCAGAACAGTGTCTACATTTGAAATATAGCGGGAAAAAACACGCCATGAATATCCATGAGTAGCTAAAAAGCTGAGTAACAAAAACAGGTGAAAGATGCATTGTAGAAACATACAGAATAAAAAAAACCTGGTGGTTTATACCTGACATTAAATATTCATTACAGGAAAGTGGATTTAAATTCAGTGTCGGAACACTGTCACCTGCCCTAGCTGAAATAGTGCGTTATCTTGGTTTTAAGGAGGTTGTATTTGAGCTATGAAAAAATTCCAAAATAAGCACA
>NW_009721246.1:35308-36110 GCF_000703405.1 Apaloderma vittatum
AGAAAGTTGCTCATTGCTCCTGGATCAAAAGGACCCAGGAAGCAGTGGACGTATATATACCACAAATTAAAGACAAGAGCATGATTAATAGGCTACCTGACCTTTCCCCGGAAAAGAGAGCAGGCAGGGCTGGGCAGGGCAGGCACAGGGAAGAAGGGCTGCACAGCTCCACGGGGCTCTCTGCAGTCGGGGCAAGAACTGCATTTGTACATCTTTCAAGAGCAGTTTCCAAGCTACATATTGTCCGGTCTTTCAGGAGTTGTCTGATTATGTTTAAGGGCTCACCTACATGCTGGTTTGGGGATTAATGTAACTGTAGATCAGTTCAGAAGGAGGTAGCTGCATAGATAGAGACTACAGTGATGGAAGCACTGTTACCCTGGTGTAACTGCATCCACTCTAACAGCGCATGAAATAATTTTAACAATATTTGTAAGTTAAAAACGTTACCAAATGTGTTTAAATCAACCCTGAGGTCAAAGATAACAGATGAGTGAGCTATATTGCAAGAGCTGGTTTAAGTACTTCAGTGTTAATAGTGCTGCTGTTGGTACTTTAGAATAATCTGCATTATAACTTCAAAATACTTTGATAAATCTTCCAGTTTATTTTAGTTGTGACTAGTTTGTCCTCTATTCCTTTGTCAATGTGTGGCTGCTTAATAATAAAAGCATTTTGTAAGGTTCAGCTTTAATTATCCAAAACGATTTCTTAGAAATCTTAGTTTCCCATCCATTGTGTGTCAAGGGTTAGGGACAACTGGGTATCACAGGTTGGGATTCATCTGCTTCACCAAGGGAAA
>NW_009721246.1:36141-46875 GCF_000703405.1 Apaloderma vittatum
TTAGATCTTTTCACCTGAGGTCTCGGTTAGCACTTTTTACCACCGTGAAATGCTCTAAGAATTAAAAGATGACAGAAAACTCCCTCAAATCACATTTTTAAAAGCATTTTCCAAAAGTGACTGTCTTAGTAGATTTTATTGTCACCAGAAAGCCTCTGTTAATCTTACAAAGCATCTGCAATGAATAATCTTCCCCTCCCCCATTCTTATTTGCTGCCAGAAACAGCTTATAAATGCTTAGTTGAAAACTCTGCCAAATTTTGCTTTTAGGCACAATGTTGTAAATAGAGAATATTTCTACTGATTTTGGTAGAATTGCTCCAGATTTTCGTGGATGCAATTGAAAGCCAGGTTTTGCTTGGGTCTTTCCTCACCGGCTGCCACTGGGTGCACTGGTCAGCACCAGAACTGCCACCTCTGGTGTCGGTGGAAGGCAAGTGCTTGAGCAGAGTCTGCCCATCGTTTGACAAATTATTATAAACAGATCTGAAGAAATATTTATTCACAAAACAAACTGGTCAGCAGGCTCCAGGCTCTATTCTCCTGATGCATTTTACAGGAAATAATATCAAGTTAGCTATTATGAAACTACCCCCTCCTCACACACATATAATTGCTTCCAGCTTGCTGATTATTACCCTTTCCTTAACTGATAGAGTGAGAAGAGAAATAAAAATATCTTCATACAGTGGGCCAAATCCTCATCTGGTATAAATCGACATAGCTCCATCAAAGTCAATAAATCCATGTTGATTTACACCAATTGAGGAGCTGATGCACTATAATTTTTTTGCTTGCTTTTAAAAATAAAACCTTATGTGATTGTGAAACCAACATTGCAACAGAAACCAGCGCTTTCTTTTGTGAAGTCTAACATGTGCCCTCCCTTCGACTTTCAAACAGTTTCACTTAGATAGTCCTTCTGTAGTTTTTTTTTTTTCCCTTCATCTCCTGGCAGAATGCTCCTACCACCCTTTTTACTGGGCCAGCATCCTGAGTGAGGTACAAACTGGGCTGAATGATGTTCAGACAGAAAATAATTCCATCAAGTAATGAGAAGGAGCTAAGTGCTACCACTGCTCTTTCACACAGGGGAAGGGGCTAAGCAAAGCGAAAGGTAAAATGATTTCTCTGCTGACATTCTCTGATAGCCACAACACTTCCCAGTCAGCTAACAGATATTAACAGGACCAAGTAATTAGTAATTCCTACCAAGGAATGACAGTACTGCAAATTACTGCTATAGATTAACTTTCTTAAATAATCTTTAAAATAATATGATGAGACTTATATTAAAAAGTTTACTAAAGCTGATAAAAACCACGTGCTCTGCCCGGACAAACTCAGATTTCTAAAGCCTTTCTTCAGTCTTCACTAAGGGCTGTCAAACACATGGTGAATTTTTTGGGGAATACTTTGTCTCTTGTTCTGATCAAAAGCACAGAGAGATGATCCACAGAAAATCTTTTACATCCAGTGCAGAGGTCCTATGCATTTCAGTGTGGTATATTGTCAAAGAAAGGTCTGGTCTTTCCCCAAACTCTCATTTTTTTGACTGGTTGTTTTGATTGATCTGTATATTCAGAAATTCATGATAATTTCAATAACATTTTTGCGTTAATGCTAACATAGTTTTGTATTGGTTCAGCAAGGACTTTTAAGGAAACTTTTTTTAATCAATTCTTGGTATTTAGCAGCCTCCAATAGCATGCTGGTAGTTTTATTAAAGTTAATGGTGATTTTTGCAGGATCGTAGCCTTTAATTTCCATTTGGTTTTGAATACTGCAACAGCTTAAGGTGTAATAAAAAATTCCAATAGCACACATTTCCATATGATTTTGCACAAAATCTGGGCAAGATTAAGCTCGCTTTAAAGTACATATTCCATTGCTTTGAATAACATCTTGAAAATCATTCTATGATGTCTGGGATTCAGTTGCAAAAACTGAATCAGAGTTCAGACACATATTCTGTACTCTGTTTTAGTATCCATTTTTTAATTCATAGGCCAGTCTGAAATGCATTCTGAATTGACTGAAAAGCTTTTGTAGTAAGATTTGAAAATTTCCTTACACTATTTGGGGTACCACTGCACTGCTTATTTTGATTTGGAAAAAGTTGTTTATCTCTCTTAAACTGTGAACCCTTTGGGTTTGGGCTCCTGCTTTTACTGTGACCATCATTTCGGATGGCCACCTTTATTTTGTAACGAGGTTTTGCCACCTGGTTGAAGGAATGACTGAAATGTTGAGGCAGATAAATCCAATCCAGCTCCTTCATTACCTGTTTCCATGGCAAGGTATGATTTGAAAACATAATCTGTTCCCTGGAGAAAATGGAGGTTCCCCAAGCACCCTATAAGCTGGTATTTATAGGCAGGCACTCTCCAGATCTGGGCAGGGGAAATTAAAATAAAACACAAACAAATTGGCAAACACTTGGTCAGGATTAAGTCCTGACTTTGGTCGGGATTGAAAGAGTGGCTCTGTCTGTAAAGAAAGGTGGTGGCAAATCTTGCCAAACAGTTCTGTCACACGTAGAGTAGGACAGCCTTGCACAACGTGGGCAAGAAATGTCAAGTCCTGCTGGGGACAAACAAAAGTTATTCAAAAAGTCAGGTCCTATCTTCCCTGGTACTGATAGGGACAAACAAATTGCTCCAAAACGAAACTGCACCAAAAGACAAGGCATCAAAAAGCAGTTTACTTAGCTAGGAAGTGCAGTCTTTCACAGGGCTGCAGTTCAGGCTTGCTGACACTCAGGAGGAGGTTTCTGGGGCTGGGAAACTGGCTTTCGTGCTGCCAGTTTAATAACCCGGAGCAGTCAAGAGGCTGCTCTCTGCAAAGTTGACCCCGTTTCCTATGTGACAGCAAGAGCAACAGTCACATGCCAACATCCACACTTGTGAGGCTTGAGCTTTTCCTGGGAAAGTCACAAATTGCTCTTTGAAGAAGTTGTGTCAGCGCATATCAAGATGGATGATTTGGATGCCATAGCCACAAGCCATTTGCCAGCAGGTCAGAGACCAGAGGCCCGGCTGATGGGGTGCCCTGTTTTGGGGAGCTTGCCTTCAGCTCTGATTGCTGAAAGTTGGTCAAAGCAAAGTGTTTCCAGTGAAATGCCTCAAACTCAGAGCTTGTTTCAGCAGAAAAAGCAAATCTAACCAGCTCCAACCCAAAGTTCCTTCCTCCGAGCATAAATCATACATGGAATAGGAGTAGAAGATTTCGGTAATGTCTCAGACATGCCTTTCTTTTTATCTACAGCAAAACTTTTCTTTTATTCCAAAGTATGGGAACAAAGATAGAAAGAAAGTACGGCGCTGCCTTGCCTTAAGCACGTTGAAGCTTTGTGGCATCCTTAGTCTGGATTCTTGGCTTTGTTGACTAGAGAAACCTGAAAGTGTACTGGATATGAAGTCAAAACAGCTTGTTACTCAACTTGCTTTCTTCAACAAAGTATTGAAATACTAAGAACACAGGAAAATAAGACTTGGCTACAACTCCCTTTGTTTGTACTGAGTTGCATTTTTTTGTCTGAAGCCAAACTGGGTGGATAATTTTGCATTCTTTATCTTAGCGGTGAATTGTGTGGTTCTGAAATTGGAATAAGATAAGATCACAAACAAGTAAATACTTGTGTAGGCTGAAAAATCAATATGTTTCAAAGTAACAGTTGAGAAACACATTATTCTTCTACTAATATGCTGAAACTTAGGTTTAAGGATTCTGCTAGGGCTGTTAGTAACAACAGCTAAAGCAGTATTATAAAGAATTTGAGCTGCCTTCATAGTTAGATGTTAATCATGCCATCACTTAGAAAAAAGGTACTCAAAAGGCTGATAATGGTAAAATGCAACATAAAAGATTGTTTAAGCTTCTCGGTCTTCTCCTAATAATTAGATCTTAACAACTCTAGTTCTTTTTAATCACTTATGCTGAGGTCTGCTCTTTCCACTTACCCTGAAATTTTCTAATATTGAATTATTCAGAATAGCTACTCCCTTGCTAATATGTTCCTATTTTTCAGTTCAGGACTCAATGACATTGTCACTGATGAGTGGCAGAATTCCTGCTAACTTAATCACATTCAGACCTACACCGTGCCTAACATGAGAAAGCCATTAATAACTAGCTTATACCAACCAAAGTCTGTTCTCTCTGTGATGACACATCCTAAAAGTAGTTTCCTCTGAATGAAACTTACATTTCTGCACTGAATTATTGCTTGCTGGAAGTCTTTTGGTAACCCTTATGCTTTGCTGAAACAAAACACTCTTTGCCTTTGAGAAACACCTGAATAAGCCATGCTTAATATGATACAATTCAAGAACAATTAAAGGCAATAACTGAAAACTGTAGGCTAGCAGCAACATAAAGATCTCCTTTGCACCCAAACCTGACTTTTCTTCTCTCAGCTCCTACTTGATTTAAGGCATTTAGGAATGGTGTGAGACTCAAATACTCAACTTTTCAAAAATAATCCTCAGAATCCCCAGTCTCTGTGTCTGGTACATAGTTCACTAGGACAGAACTAAACATCTCCTGTTTATATTTCTCTCTATATGCTGAAGTCTTCTGAGTTCTGGCTTTGTCTACAAGCAAGCCATATAGGTACTATAAACAACATCTGTGTATTTATAGCACAGAATTCCCCAAATTCTCATCACCTCAGCAGATGATTGACTTTTTAAAAAAGCTACACATGCAATAGCAATCTCATCCTCTCTGCAGGTATTTGTTTGGTCAACAGCATTCTTTGGAGAAATGCTGTGTTGACAGGAAAAGGGACAGGTTGTTGAGTTACGAGACTGTGGAATGATTGTGGTGGGCAGGACTCGACAGCTACATATAGAGCTATAAACCAAGACAGGTGTCAGTTCTGTCCTTCAACAAAGCCAGTGATTCAAGCAGCGTGTCGAGGCACACCATGCAGAGACTTATCTGCTTAGTTCTACATAAAATTATTTTAAAAAAACGAACAAGCAAGGGAAAAAACCACTCATAAATCAGCAGAACTACATCTTCCCGGTGAGGATCATACTAACATGCTTAAGATGGAGTTTGGACTAGAGGCCTTAACTGAGAATATGGAAGCAGCTCCCAGTCCAGTTTCTTTGTTTTTTACAAGATGGGAGAAGTGCTGATTGAGGCAGATATGTAACTTACAAAAGGAAAATCCTCATACATGATGTTACATGGCAGAGGAAAGGAAAGAAATAAAAGAAGAATCACCTATTTTTAAACTTATTTACCGACTGTAAATATTTTTATCTACATCCCCCTGAAGTTCCAACTTTATTTTCTCTGAAGTTTTTAAACAGCTATGAAATAACTTGTTACTTTGCAATTACAGAATAATTTTGAATAGTCAATAACCACAGGTATTCTAGAAGAAAAGCAGGCTGGCAGCTGAGCATATGTGTTAAAAGGGATGTTTATGACTGGTTAAGAGCAGCAGTTGGAAGGGATCAGGGCTGGAAGCAAAGGTAAAGCCAGAATCAGTAAGCGCGACAGGGACATACAGGACAGAAATGCGTTGTCTGAGAGAAGGTTAAAACTCTTATAGCAGTGCTAGGAGCCTCACACAAGTAATCTGAGAAGCCACCCTCATTTCCAAGGGAGTGGGGCTTTCTAGCCTGGAGAAGCCTCAATGAAACATTAAATCTTGTCAAATTTGGCAATTTTTGTTAGAATGTGGCCTGATCCTGTTCTAGGAAGACTTAATGGTGTTGTGAATTTATCCTGTCATTTACAGGTCACTAATTTCTAACTCTTGTCTTTCCAGCACGTTGCCAACTATTAGCTCCACATTTGGGATCCTTCTGGAGCAGTGGAAGCTTTTTTAGATCCCAGACCTGCTAACCCAGCCCTTCTGAGTTTCCAGTGGTCCTCCAAGTCTCTCTTGCTCCTCTAACCCAAGCCAGAATGTGCTATAGCCCTCTCCCTTTTTGCTGGGGCAGCAATCCACAACCATGCACCCTGAGGGAAGAGAATGTTCTCCTGGGCAGAGGCTGTGTAGCAGAGGTGAGAGAAGGCGGCCTTCTGTGAAAAAGAGAATGGGGCCAGCACTTGGAAGAGCAAGAATCTCATTCCTCTTGCCCAAGCCATTCAAAGGTCTGTCCTGTTGTAACAAGTCCATTTTATACCCCATGGTAATACCATTCAGCATGTGCCAGCAATACTTGTACTGGAGCTTTAAACTTAATCTGTTGAAGTCCATCACATTTTATACTACCGAACTAATGGCTAAAACCCCACTTGAAGAGCTGTATTCAAAACAAAAATCAAACTACAGAATGGCATTAACAAAATCTGAATGGAATTCATAGAGTAATACAGGCATGGTCCTTGTTTGTTTGTTTTTTTCTGCAAAGTTTAATGTGGGCCTAGCTTGAAACATACCATAACATTCACTACTTGTTATGAATAACAAAACCACTTATGACAGAGTACCCAATGGCATCTGCCATTACAAGTTCCTTAAAAGCATTCTTAAATACTATAACTACCCCAAGGAGCTGTGACTTCCTTCTCCCCTGAATATTTTTATAATGTAAGAGCAAGCTACCTTCTGATGTACACTGCTGCTGTAAAACTGGATATGACAGACTAATGCTGAGCTGTGTTTCTGATTGATAAGGATGCACTTAAAGAAATATTAGCAATTTATTTTTCTGAATGATCTAAATTACTCTGGAACTAGAAAATATAAGAAACTATAACATGTTCAAAGATATTAAAAAAACCCAAGAAGCTGAAAAAGGCAACATTAACAGAAATGTTATATATCTCATATTTCTAAATTGGGCTGTGAAAAGCAAGGTGAACTTTACCTTGTACAGATAAGATTTATATACCATATTCCTTGCAGTGTCATAATCATTTGTTGCATTATCTTTTGCGTATCTTTTCATAATACAAACATTCATGCAAAGCATTAAGGAGATGGTACGAATTAGAAGGTGAATGCTTAAATGATTAAATGACACATTTCAAACAGGTATCTGTGTTGCCTTTTATTTTTTGACTGTCATATGTTCATCACTGTTGCTGTAAGACCTTCCAAAATATGGTACTGATTAAAATACTTCCTTGAAACAGGGTTTCATGCACCTGCAGAAACAGAGGAAGGGACGTGACAATCACTTGTGCCAGTGAAGCAGCTTTAAATGGGCTGAAATCAGCATCTTTTGCAGGTATCTTGTTGTGTTCCCTTCTCAGTCAAAGCTGGAAAGAGACTGTTTGGAGAACCTTAGCCGTCATTTCAGTCTGCTGAACAAGCCCTGCAAGTTTATGGTGTCCCTAGATAAGGTTTTTTATGTGTTACCTGCTGCACTTTAAATGACTATGAACCTATCTCTGCACTATTTAGGCTGCTTACTGTACTGGCAACGAAACTAATTTAGTTTGAGGGTGTGAAGTCCTTTTTCTCTTTTAACTGGCATCACCTATCTCTTAGATGCACATTGAATGTTCCTCCCACTAAACGTGTGATTGTCATGAAAGGGGAAAATAACATTTTTTTCCTGGCTTTAGAAGTTATAATTGTTATCTTTGAATTAGTATGTCTGTCGGGAGGACAAAGTGTTAGTATGGGCTCTAGCGCCTCCTCTAAAGCATTTGTAAATAAACAGAGAGTAAGCAATTTCTTGTTCCCGAACCCTGTGCTTGGCCCTCAGGCCCATTCAATGCCCTGAAGGGCTCTTTTCTCTTTTCTTTCTTCTTCCTTCTCACACAGTGTAACACCCAGTCAGCCCCAGGATTTGTAGCTAGTTGTAAAAGGGCAAAGGTTTTACATGACTCTAGGCAACAGGAACACAAAAACAAAATTTCTATCCCCTTGCTCTAGGCAACTGGTAGGCAGAGGGTTGTCTTTTTGTTCTGTTTTGGTTTAGGATTGGGGTTGGGGTTTTTTTTGTGCTCCTGGAGGCAGTGCCTTTGTTCTTAATTCATTCACATCAACCTGGGAGAATCACATATACTGCCTGGACTGCTTCTTGCTCAAGCCTTCAGATTCAACCCATTGCTTTGGATACCTGCTACCTCAATGTTTCCAGAGTTATCACTGTGTGAAGACACATACCTTGGAGCACCTTCCAGTTAGCCTGAAGGAAGAGCCAGTAGGGCAGCAGCTGTATAAATCAAGCATATGACTGTCAACAGATTAAAACCTTTTGATGTTCATTATTAACAGTTTTCAGCATTGTAAAATGTTGACTCTTTTTTTATTACTCCACAAATTCTCATTACCTCCTCACCAGACAGAAGCTTGAGAGCATGTTTGTGTAAAGCAAGCAACAGGAACTCTAAAATGATACCTTGGATGATTCACTAGGAACCAAGGAAAAGCAAACATGCCCAAGCCCTATCAGTTGACATTAAAAAATAATAGTTTCTCAGGGCTGATTCTATCCTATTGCCAAAGATGAAGAATTTAAAAAAAAAAAAAAAAGGAAAGGTACAGTGAACATTTTGTTTCACTATCTTGGGGTTTGTTTTGCTGTTTAAAGAATTAATCAGCTGCTCCTAGCCTAGGGCAGTATTCCCAAGGCAGAGAGGCACTGCAGCGTGGGTAGATGCTGCCCATCCCATCTGTTTCTTTGCCTATGTTCTGGGAGTCAGAGTTCAGAAGCAGGGAAGTGCAGGCTGCCTCAGTGGGTCTATGTCCTGCAGAGCTGTTCCTGAAGAACTGAAAATAGTTATGGCTGAGGCAGTTAAGCTGGCTCTAGAACTGTTTTGAACTGTTGGACTAAAGCCAAGGACCTGGCTCAACTGATAGATTTTGTTTTCAAGTTGCATAAGCACAAGTAACCTGCAAGACTTGATTATTTTTTTTTTTGCACAATAGTTAAGTTCAGATAGGATTATTTAAATAGCAACTACAATAGGACCCATGAAAGCATTTTCCCTTTACCTTAATCGCCCTCCCAGGTGCTGCATCCTTGCTCATAGGCCTTTGGGTTCTGATCTTGCAGCTGCTCAAGTGTTTTGACATACTGAACACCGCTGAATCTTTAAAGATCCTGCCCTCAAGAAGTTTGCATGTGTGTATTCACTTGCTCTTTTAGAAAAACTACAGATCATACTCATTCATACTATTTTTATTAGGAAAAAATAAGCAGGTTTCATAATGAACTAAAAAGTAATTTTAGTATGACTGAACTTATGGGGGTAACATTACTTCCTTCTGGAGAGCATTTCATCTTAGTGCTCACTCTACTTTTAATTTCTTTAGACATTCAGGAACACTAATGAGCTTTTCTTCTCACAGACTTTTTGCAAAGGCCTTGGAACCTACTCCTATAGGGGAAAATACTTATGCCTTGAAATACGTGGCTACTGACTGTCAAAGGAATTAATAAATTACGTATAAGTGTAAAGAAAAAAGCATGTAAGTCAGCTGATAGGGCCGGATTTTTAGCTTTTCTACTGCCATAGGAGGAAAGCATACTATGTCACATACTTCAGATACTTCAAGGCAAATCTCCCTTTGGCAGGACAAGCATATATTTACACCAGTCATCTGATACAGAATTAAGCGGAGTTCCTACACAGGCAAGCTCTAGACAAAAGAAACCTAATTCCAAGTAATGCTAAAACTAGTCTGTGCACAAAGCTTGCACTGGCTCGTCTAGATCACTTTTTACGCCTACTTGACTAAATACCTTTAAAACCTTGTGTTAATGTGCTAACATAACATTTACACTTTGTTTCTCGGTGTGTCCACCTGACAGTTCACAGCACAGCAGCTAAACTGATGCCAAAATAACTCCAGTTAAACTGGTCAGACCCATGGTCTGGTCTGCATGCAAAGCTCACAATACATCTAAGAGTAGGATTTAGGAGCAGATGGTGTTGAAAAAAAAGAGAAGTCACGAAAGTTTCCTCCTGCATTCCCTAACACTGTAAAATCATAGCAATTTACAGGGGCTTTTATCCTTCCCTAAATTCTTATGAGTTGATAGTTTACAAAACAAAGGTATAGAAGCACAGACTTAATTTTACAAAAATGGTCACATGCACAAGGTCTATACACCATGGAAATATGAAAGCTAGTTAAATAGATTAATTCTGGTTTAACTGAAGAAACAAAGTCCAAATTATTCCCAGCAGCATTTTGTTGTTTGACCCCTGCTGGAACTGATTACGTTTTACGACTCTCAGCAGAAGGACCTCTTAATTTCTGTGAAGTTTTACGTGCACCAGGCACCAATGCTGAGCACCGGACGCTATCTGGCTGGTGGGCAACATGGCTTACGATGCCAAACCGAGCACCGCTCGCCCTCGACTAATGGGGCAGCCAAACCCGGTGCCCGTAACCCCCACGCTTGCCTCCTCGGCCTGCTTGGGTTAAGCTTTAACCAGCCACCTTATCAACTGGCAAGCGTGCGGAGCCTCCGCCCGCCTTGGGCCACCCCTCATGCCCAGCTTGTGAGGGGGCTTCGTCATGGGGGAGCCACTGCCTGCGCAGAGCCCCTGGGGGCAGTCCCCCCCCCCGCCATGCTGGCCTCCTCTCTGCCGGCCTGGTGCACAGTGGCTCAAGGGACTTGAAGCCTCTTGGTGAGTGGGTGTCCTCATCTCACACCAAGGCCTGGACTGCTCGTGGTTTAGCAGCGGAGGAGTGAGGAGGGGCACAGAAACAGCCAGCCAGCCAGCCCGTCCTCGGGGAAGCCGGCAGCCGAGCATGGAAGCTCCCACCATCATTCAGGCACAGCGGCGGGGGCCCAGGGG
>NW_009721246.1:47007-53774 GCF_000703405.1 Apaloderma vittatum
GCTAGTGCCCACAGGAGTGGCAGCGTCAACCTAACACTAAGAAACGAACTGACAGCGGCGAATAAAACTTCTCCGGCAGCATTTACTCATTCATACAGTTTAGCTGAGTTTTGCTGACCAAAATACCGCTGCTTCTGTTTGCTTCTGTGAAGTCGGAGGAAAGTCACAACTTTTTGTAACCAGGTTTTATGCAGACATTAAGAACAATTCATACATGTTGGCCTCCGAGATGGGCTGTAGTCACAGGCTGTTGTGGAACTCACCGACCATCAGACCATCGGCAAAGGCCCAAGCTGTGTTTCCTGGAATACCTTTCCCTTTCCTACTCCTGATTTTTACAATATTATTTGTAAGGATGGATAGAAGTGTTTTATTTCAGCTTATGTCAGTTGTCAAACATTTTTATCCAAGCATGTGTGCATGCAATATGCACAAATATTAGACATTGCTGAGGTTGTAACTCCTTTTGCTGCTAAACTCTCACTTGCACAACAGGCAAGAATTGGAGAATTGAGGTCATGTATATGCCTTGCATGGTTAAAAACCTATCTACAAAGCAGGAAATTCTCTCACTGAGCTTTAGTTTTGTCACAGAGGCACAACACACCCCCTCACAGACATAAGAAAGGAAAATCAAAGTATTTCAGGGCAGTGATAGAAAGCCATGGGCATTTTAAAACATGATCTGACCTTTTAAATCGTTCTGCTTGGTACTGACTTTAGTGGGGATACTCACCAAGATAAGGTGCAAAAGAACCATCTTTTTACAAGAGAACCATTTTCTCCTTTTTCTCATTATTAGCTGCATTTCTGACCCTGGACCTCAGATGCGTTAGTGGTACTGAGTGTAACTGAAAGTTAGAGGTGTCTAACCCATTGCATCCCTTAGGGACAAACCAGAGCTGTGGGTGACCTTTGGTTGTGCCCTAAAGGATGCTTGCAGTTAAAAGTAACTTTCTGATTTCTAGGGGACAACAGGATGGTTGGCATGTTGTTTTTAACTGTTACTATCTCTGTAAACCTGGATTTCCATACAATTTTTAATGTCATTCTGTAGTTATGCTAACTAGGGTGCAAACTTTCCAAAAGTATTTTAGCCTGAGATATTTATACCCCTTCAACCTTAAATATGGGTACACGTGGAGATGGAAATTACAACAGAAATAGTTTTCAGTTCTTAGTTCATAAGGCACTGAATCTTTAACAATTTTGTTCTATCGGTTGTTGCTCTAAACTGGTTCCAGTAACAAAAAGGTTTACTTTATCTTCCTTGATATGGATGCTTAGCAACTGAATTGTAGCAATCCTGCTAACTTTTCAGCTGTTCTAAGTCTTCCAAAGCCAGCAAGACCGAAGCACACATAGGATTTACCACCTCTTAGGTTGTTTTTCCTTTAGTTCTGCTCTACACGCATGCTTTATATAAACCAAATGTCAGGTGACTTTTAAGAAATGTGGAAATTCCATCAGTGTCTCACTTTCGTTTGGGTATGAGGCCGCAACGTGGGCACTACGGGACAGTGGTGCCTGCCTAATATGTGCGTGACCCTGGAACTGCAGGAGGAGGGAGAATGATCACATCGGCTATGCCTCAAGATCTGTCCTTTCAGAAGATCTCCCTTGAGTAAGCATTCTTCTAAGGAATAGATTCTATGGCCATGAGGTAGTATGGTAGGTTCCCTGTCAGTGTTAGGACTTAGCACACCAGGCTTGGATCATTCTGCCAGCACCCTGTTAATACAAGCAGTTATGGAAAAGCAGTGTCCTGCAAAAGCATGAAATCAAAACTGCAGCTTGTTTTGTACCCAGGGCAAGCTACTGCTTTACTCTAGCCCTCATCTACCTGGGCTGAAGTGGTGGCCTGGGTGCAGGAGCATCCTGGTGGGGCTGTTCCACTGGCACACACCACGACTCGCCTGTGTGTTGTCAAGTGAGGAGACATCCAGAATCCCTGTCAAGCCAAGATAAGAGCCCAGCAGCTGCCAGCTTCTTCAGCTCTGCTCTTATTTGGCATCTACCACTGGAATAGTGCCTAGATAGTTAATCTCTTTGTCTCTCCTTCCTAAAGCCCTCTATGAGAGATGAGTAGCAAGTAAGAAGAAAAAACATGGGGACTAAAGGAGTCTTATATTAAATGGATAAGGAAGTCAGAATACTAGCCACAGTCATGAGTCACCACAGTTGTTGAATGAGTGACTGTGAAAATCCAGCATGGTCTGTATTTGAGCAGAATTAGTGTGTCAGGTTGGCTCATCGTGGTAGTCGTTGACTAGATAAGCCAGATCAGCTACGGGACCAGCTTCTTTTCATTCGCTCCTCAACAGAAACTGCACTGCATGGGATGTCTTTCAACATGCAAGCGGATTTTTCTGATCTCAGTGTTGCTAAAAAAAAAAAGTTGGGAGTGTAGTCATATAACAAAATCATAAGGTAACATCCTTGAAATTACTTGGTCCTACTCATCGGCTGGACAGAGGGGTATTCAATACAATTCAAATAAGATGAGTGAAAATAGTAAATGGTAGGTTAGTATTATGCAGTTCAAGATTTCTCAGTCTTAAATTTGACTACATAAATAGTATCTTACCGATTCAGATCCAGGTTTCAAGCAGGCTGATGCAGGGTATTTAAATCTATTGTAAAATGCCACACATCACCCCAGTAACAACATGCATGTAGAGCAAAAAAAAAAAGATAGCAAATTCACTCATCATTCACTGAAAATCATTCATCAGTCATCAGTCATTCTAAATATTGCTTAGCAATGAGAAATACAGCATATTTTAGTGTCAGAAAATCACAGTAGTGTCAATACTCTATATCCTGTGTACTACAACTGTAAGAAAGAAAATGTACTACCAAGCCTCTCAGAATTTAAGCTGGTTACAGAGACACTATTAGGAAATGAATAGTGGTTTCACAACATCATTTTATCATTTTGTAATCAGGTTAGAGGCCAATCATACATGGTCATTGCTGCAAAGTAGATGAGGTCAGAGTTCCTCCCCACTACTACAAGGTTATCAACTTAAATACCTTTAATAGCCTCTTCTGAGATGGAAAAAATGGGATATGATTAAAGTAAACTTTAAAGGAACATATCTCTTCATTTCTGGAATTGCATGGAAATTAAACATGCAATATCCATTAAAAGCAGTGAAAACTCTGTGTCTAAATCCTATTAAACTCTGAAAAAAAGAATGAAGAAGCTGGAATGCCTTTCTGTAGAATAGCTCTGATGGTATAAGGAACATCTCAGGGCTCACCAAGGGCTTTCCTGTGGGATCGGCCCTGATGTGTTGGATGGTATTCAACTTTAGCCATAGGCAAAGCAGACTCCCGTGACTTACTGCCTTCTGTGATGCCTGCGTTTGCCACTGTGGAATACCTGAGTTAAGACTGTTAAGAAGCTACCAAAAAATGTGATTATACCAAAAAATCATTGACCACAAGGATTGATTCTTTACCTTTATTTGTGACTCATGTGAAAGCAAAAAGGGTTGAATGCATCCAGCAGCTGCAGAATAAGGAAACTCCTATCCTTGCGATTAAAGAACGGCTTCAAAAACATGTTTAAATACAACAGAGCTAGAATGAAAGAAAAATGAAATGCATTGTGAAAAATCATCTGCGTATCTCTTTTTTTTTTGACTGAAGTATGTTATTTATAAGTGAGTATGTTATTAAAAACGGAGCATAGCACTTTACAGCCAGTAAAAGACAATAGACCAAATGTTACTGTTACCCACAGCTGGAGTGGATTGATAAAACCAGCACATTGTCTTTGCTCACATAGTTTAAAGTCTAAATAAAGATATATGATCAAAAGAGTAAATTGGATCAGCGAGGTGGTGGAGAAAGGGCAAAAGGTGAAAAAAAGCTGTATCAGTAAGTTATAAAATGCAAAAATGGATAAATAAGATGGTTTTGCTGGATGCCATAAGCTTTAAAAACAGTGATCTATAGTTTGTTTGCATTACGGAAATGAAGGATTTTCAAAACAGCGTTTGGAAAGAGAAGAGATGATACTATCCGCCAAAGATCTGCTCAGTGCATTAAAATGAGTCAGTACTCATATACTTCTCTTTTTTTACATGCTTCAGTCAGCTGAGAAAAAGGCGATTACTGATATTATGTCATTTGACTGAACAACTCACTAGCAATCTATCATTTACACAGATAAGTGCATTTCTCACATTCATCTTTTAATCCATATGTGGGTTTGGGGTTGGGGTTTTTTTTCAGAAGAAATAGAGTTGAGAACGTAGCATGCCATTCAAAATCCAAGGAAGTTCTTTATGAAGAAATCCCATGATTGTTTTTCTCTCTAACTTCAGCCAAATCCTGAGAAAAAAAAGTGGTAACTTTGGGGGAAAAGTAAAAAGAGCAGAAAAGCAAGCAAGCAAGTGGCTGAATGTACTCTAGAGAAAAAAAAAAACACCTTTCCCAACAGCACGATAATACAGGTAAAACTGACTACAATTTTTGGTTTTTCATGATTCCAGATATATGATTTGGCTAAACATTAGTTATTGCGATATAAAGTTAGGTGCAAATTTAAAGCGACAGTACTTTAGTAAAATAATTCCATGTGCTCTTACTTGTTCCAGAGTAACAATAGTCACATGTGGAATTATTTGGTAATGGACATAGCTGAATAGATACTTTGGAATATCTGAATAGATATTTTGGAGTATCTTTGTGTAAAGCAGTTCTTGGTGGTTTAAAGACAGGAAGAAATAGAATAAGACAATGAAAGAAATCTGTGATAGAGCAAGGAGCAAGTGAAAAGAAAAAAACATTGCAAATTGTGGGGAGCTTCGCAGGAGCAGATGGGGGCTGCCATGAGCCTGGGCCAACACTGTCCTTAGGAAATTGTTCTGCTTTTGTAAAGCACAGAGAACAAGTGTTTTATATGGCTTTTTGTTCCCAATGCAACTATTCTGTGCATGAGACCTGCAACCTTACTTGCTAGAGAATTCCATTTAGTGTGATGGCTGTTAGTGTAGAAGTAATTTTTTGAGAAGAAAGTAGCGCTTTTTTTGCCACTTTGTGGCAAAATCCACATCAACAACCGCACTGAATGTAATCAGTAAAGTCTTTCTTGTATCTTGAATCAAAACTATATTTTCATTGATGTATCTTTACAAAAATTAAATACAGTGTAATATTATAATAAATATTGCAGTGGAAGGAAAGTGACCTTTTCCTGATTTCTCGGAATTAATTTCTATTGAATTCTCAATGCCACTTAGCAGACATTAGCTGGTGTCATAAAAAAATGTTCCAGTTCCTGATGACTTATTGGGAGCAGAATGAGAGACTGGATTCATGGATGTTGAATAATAGAGCTGGATTCAGAGGTGAAAACTGAATGAACTGCTTGCTCTGTATCCTAAGAACATGAAAATGTAGTGCAACCCTATTACTCAGTGAGGGTCTGTTCACTGGAAAATCACCGAGGGAATAATGAGGGGGGAAGAACAAGAGGAGGAGGAAAAGGTGAGAAGAAAAGAGAAAGGGGGCAAGAGAGAGCAAAAAGGAAAAAAAGGGAAAGGGAATTTGCTTTTGATGTCACAGTTCTATCAACTCATGCATTTTTCATGGGTACCAACTAGTGCTAAAATAATGCTGTACTGACAATCTGAGCATGAAAAAATCAGCCAAGTTCTCAAACATCATGATACTGACTTGGAAATAAAGCAAATTATTTTTTTAAAAAAGAAGAACCTTAAAGCTTTTAATTCCCTTCTAATTTGTAAGCCTTTTGGGTTCACATTATATCAAGCTTTTACCTCAGACTTGAGATTTAGAAATGTAAATATTTTTAAGGACACCTGAGGTTCCAATGTAATTGCATCTGCTGAAGAGCTAGAGCTTAAAACAAAGCTAAGTGTTGCAAAATCTCACTGTAATCATAAGAGCTGGCAACACTACACGTCATAACCATGGCATACTGCATAGGTTTGATGCAAAATTAACTAAAAATTACCAGATGTTAGACACGAGTGCATTATCTCGAGCTGTGTTTGTGCCCTTTCCTAGGAAATAATTAAAAACTGAAAGTGAAGCCAGGTGGCAAATGGGGCTCAGGAGTTAAAAGTGTTTCGTAGCTCAAGCTACATTTGTAAACTTAACTAGAAGCATTAACACTTCTCAGTGTTTTCAGTTAAAAGCTGATCACTTTTTCAACGAAGTGATTCGTGGCGTGGCTGTTTCCGCCGCGCAGGCTGCAGGAGCGCGGGTCGTTTCTGCAGGGACAAAACCAGCCCGGGCGCAGGTGCCGGGAACGGCGCGGGAGCCTCCTTTGCAGGAACAGCATTTTAAGTTCTAAAGTTTTTAGGTATCAGCCTTCGAGTATTACTCCCCTCGACAGTTCTGTGGCGTTTCTGCCGTTAATCTGTAGATTTTTCCTGTAAGTGCTGAACCTTGCGGTGACGACGAATTACAATGGATGTGAATTTTCTGCGTTTTTGTCTTTAAGCTGGCCGCCACTCTTGAGAACATAATGAAATTAACACCCCATTTTAATGACCAACGGCGCCGTAAACGCATTACTGTAAAAATAAAAAAAGTGGTGAAAAATTAATACTTTAGTAAAACCACGCCGTGACATTTTCGGCGAACCGGGGGGGAAAAAAAAAAAGCGAAGGGGCCCGCGTAGAGCTCTTAGCGCTCGTCTTAACTATACATCGTCTCCCTTTCAGCAAAACACCCCGGCGTGCTCCTGTCCGGCAGCGGCGGGCTCCTGCCCGCGGGGCGAGAGG
>NW_009721247.1:0-8010 GCF_000703405.1 Apaloderma vittatum
GAGAGGTGGTGGAAGCCCCATCCCTGGAGGTGTCCAAGGCCAGACTGGATGGGGCTCTGAGCAGCCTGATGTAGTGGGAGATGTCTCTGCCCGTGGCGGGGGGGGGGGGGGGGGGTGGAACAAGATGATCTTTAAGGTCCCTTCCAACCCTGACAATTCTATGATTCTATGATTCTTTCTGCTACCAGCTCTTTTAAAGTGAATGGATATGCCAGAAGGATGAAAGTATTTTACTTCCTAGCTGAAGTTGACAAAAGCAGGATGTCTTAGACGGAGGGAGTAGCTAGAAAGTGAAACTATAAGATGTGTTTTTGTTCGACTTGGTGTTATTAAGTAAAATTATTCTGAAGTAACATAGCACTTGGCCTGGGTCTTACCGACAGTCTTTGAGTTCGTGTAACAAATATAGCAGTGACAGATTTGTCTTGCTGTAAGTAAGCCATTATGGGTAGGATTTTTCAAGCATGAGCTTTCTCATCTACCAGTTAAACATATAAGGCAATTGCCTCATACCTCGCTGTAGTCAGTAGAAAGAGCAAGCACCTCTTTAGGTCAAAGTGTTCCCTTCGAGGATGCCAGCTGCTGAATAGCTCAAGTTCAGCTGTACAAAACCCAGCCCAATTCTATGATTGAAGAGAAGAGTTGCACACAATAGATAGCAAACCTTCTTAAACTAAGCACGTACTTAAATGTTTTGCTGACTGGCAGATTTGTCTTCTGTCTGAAGTCATTAGGAGCTTATTTTTACATGAAGCATTAGCAGTCAAAACAGTGTTGTTATCTCTACTTGATTCCTATGGAAAGATTGGAGGAGTTTGGAAAAGAAATCCAACCCTTTGGCACGGAGTGGCTGCCAACTCTGGCAAATCATGCCATGGCACACCAAATAGTACTCCAGGTCTCAAGGGGGGTGAGTTTTCATCTACAGTACTAATCTTTTTTCCTTTGCTTTCACGAAGGCAGAATAACCTTCAGAAAGCAGCAACGGCACAGAGCTGTCAAATGCAGCGTGTTAACTCTGAGACCAAGACAGGTGACTCTTTGCCAACATTCTTCTACGCATGCCGTGCGTCTCTGCGTGGCCCTGTGCAGGAGCTCTCCTCCAGCTCCCTGACCACCGGCTTGGCCAGCAACATACACTTGATGCTGTGGTGAAGGAGGCTTTGGTGTGGAGCTTCGGTTGGTCTTTGTGCTGAAGGCATCCCTCCCTGCTGGAGGACAGCCCTTGGTGCCAAGGCTCCTTCCCCACCCGGCGGCACTGTCTCATGGATCAGACAGGGTGTTCCAGAGAGGTTGCTAAAAATAATCCTGGCCAGAGATTTTAGCATACAACTCAGCTAAATATTTGGAATTTTCGCTTTATAGTTCTGTATACATATGGTTGATGTTGCATCATGAGGTAAGAACATAATTCGCTGTCAAACTTAACAACGCTGAGCACTGAATTGCTGTTGTAGTCACAACATGACTGTAATACTCACTAGTACAGCAAATGTTCCACTTAGGAGGCAAGTGGTCGAGATCCAGCCCCCTCATCTTTCTCGAATTATATTATCTGTAATGAAGAAAAAATACTGCTTTGGCTATCATTTCAGAAAAAAACAATGCTCGTATATTAGCATCTTAATCTGAATGAAAGTAAACAATCTGTCGATATCAAGGACAAATCTGCGGTCTGTTTGGAAAGTTGGATCATTCGTTATTGAGTATTTGGTGGGAACGGCAAGTTGGCGATAAAATTCCTTCAGATTTTGGAATTTATCTGGAGACAGAATGCAAATGTTTGAACTTTTTTTGGTTTTGGTCTCCATTGTTTCTGAAATCTCTGAGGACAGTTCCCTTTAATTTTGAAACCCAGTTCATGAGTACCAAGAGCAAAGGACTAAATGTCATTTCAAAGTAATGTAGCAATACTTGCCAGCAGCACAGCTTTAGTAGATTCTGAGAGAGGAATGTGGGAGCAATCATAGCCTTAAAAAAACAACAATAGATTTTAACAACTGGAGAATCTGCAAAAATATTTGAGAACCGTGTGTGATCCCTTCTTGCTGTGTTGAGTTTTTGCCCTGGTTTTTGGGGAGTTGGGTTGGATTTTTTTTGAGAAACCTCACAAGAGACATTCAAGAAAAAAAAAAAAAGATAAAAATATTTAGTTAAGATCTGCCTTGAAGGCTACTCCCTTGCTAGAGTTACAATTTTCTTTTTTGCTTTTCCTGGCTGTTTCATCTATCTTAACATAGTTTTGTTCACAGAGTATAGAATTTTGTGCCAAATTTATAATTCATATATCATTTATTATTATAATGGTGTAGTGTGTTTATCTTGCCAAAAGTATTATCTGAAGTGACCTCTCTGCACAAGCGTGCATCAAAGTTAAGGAGGTCACGCTTTCAAAGCGCTGCCCTGAGCAGAGCTAAGAAACTGGGAGGTGTTGATATTTCCACTGCAGGAACCTGTCCTGTTCTCATCGCATCAAGAAATAATAGATTTTCTGTGGAAAAATTTCTCAGATTCAAAATTCAGTGCTGTAGGAGCAGGATGATTAGTATCTATTAGCAGGTGGTTTTAAGCAATTGCAAAACTGCCATCCGTGCCTTACCCAGAGGGTGAGCACCCAGACCTCCATGCACAGAACAGCTTTGCTCATCTCAGCAAAGAGGAGAGGCAGAGTAGCCAGGTAAATTCCTGCATTTGTATCACTTTCTAAAACACTTTTCATTTCCCAGCACTTAAAGACTTCATGCCTGTAAAAAGAAGGCCCTGAGGTCTTCCATCATTCATATCATTACAGGAGTTGAAGAAAAGTAAGGAATTTTGCTTTTCTTACAGTAAGTCACTTTAGGTCATGCCCTGTGCTAGTAGTACTTTGTCAGGTCATGAAAGCAAGCTGAACTTAACTGTGTGGTTTGATAATATTCAGAAATAATTTCAGAATACAAAATAGTATAACTAAAATTTAAATTCTAATGTATAAAGATCTTGGCTTCTGAAGTATTTATGTATGTATTTTGCCAGCCAGAGATGATGTGAAGTTTCAGGACAAAAGAATCCAAGGTTTTCATTGTGATAGAAGTTAGGCTAATGTATTAATTTTTAAGTGATGTTTTGAATTTTATTGCCATTAACCTTATTAAAGTCTCAGTAGGGAAGAACATTGCAGAATAGCTTGAGTAAGGCATAGTAGATTACAGTTGTTTCTTCATACCATGAAAACTAAACTGCAATGGTAGTTTACATTAACCCAAATTTTCTGTGGTTTGTGATTTCCATGTTCTGTGAGCGTTCTTTAACTAGAAGTTGATGTTAATGTTCTGCTTTAAGTAGGAGAAGAAAGGGATGAGCAATAGCTTGGTTGGATAGTAGTTAGCTGAGGTAACAGCATGGAGTGAAAAATGTTCTTCTGCCTTAACTGACAGGGAAGTCGCAGCCAACTTTTTTGGCTGGTGCAGCTAAACTTTAAAGAAGATCCTTATGCAGTATAGACTTTCCCCTCTGTCCCATTTACACAAGGCCTGTTAGTGTTTTAAACACTGTGATCCCCTTATACTTCCTCTAGGAGGTGAGAATATCCCTTCTGCTGTTGCTTCTCAAGGAGTAATTGGATCACCTTCTCTGACCTGCCAAGGAGTAGGGAGATTAGCTGTTCACTTGGAAAGATCTCTGGGCTACAGGAAAAAAGAGTAAATAGGCAGCAACAGCTCCTTCTTACACTTGTCAAAGTAGGGAAATAAATTATAGGCTTGCTTTGTATAATTTCCCTTTCAAAAGTTGAGGAAAATGTCAAACTGTTCTCTTGTCCCATGAGAAGAGGAGAAAGAGGCTGGCAGTGGGATCCTCTCTTAGAAACTGGGAAACTGTAGCCATCAGGGACCCCACTGTGTCAGAACAAGTCCGTCATAGTTTGTTGTTGTTGTAGTTTTGTTCTGCTATCAAAAGAATTGTGGAGGCGTGAAAATAGAAAGAAATAAAAGAATATACTGAGCTGAAAAATCTGGTTTAAGATGTGCAATGAGAAGAGCATTGCTACCGGGCTCTTGCAGAGCTGGGGACTGCCAACAGCCAAATTTGTTGCCAGTTGAATACAACAGGGTGGCCAAAGGAAAGAAGATATCCTTTGTATTTTGAGAGATTTCCTGATCTGGCTGTCATTGAACAACACACGTCATCTTGTGCATGATTGCTTGGACATTAAGTCCCGCTGACTGCGGTGTGGGTTGGCGACTAAGTGATAGAAGTGCTTACCACTGTCTGTAAATTATACTAGTGGCTTCATCTGCCCTCGTTAACGGGAGTGTACAACTTCCTAGGTAATTTTAGAGAGGCAACCCCACTGTCTGCTTAATAAGAAAACAGCATCAAATGATAACAAAAGTATAAATCAGCTTTGTAGAAGTAGACTTGCCTGACTTGGTACACATTCAGTATTCTGTCATTTGACCTTAATCTAGGTGAAGCTCAGGTGAAACTCGATGCCAATTCTAAGAGTAGTGTGACCCAGTCAGTAGGACTGAGAGTACTTTGGAAAGACTTGCCAAATATAGGTAAGTGTTAAATAATGGTATAGCACTGACATTAATGATAGATGTTAATTTTTTGTTGTTACAACTTTGCTACTACATGGATATCCACGAAAGATCACTCTTAGAGAAATATTTCACATAGTTTGGACAGTAAAAATAAAACACAAAATGTAATATTGCGTTTTTTTGTACAAGATTAAAGACTTGACCTGATCAGTCATGGTCAAGAAGCAAGAATCCTTGTCTTTTTTTTTTTTTTTTTTACTATTATTTTTTCATTTGCATTCCCAAGGTCAGGCAGTAGGCAGCACAGGTCTAGGAGAACCGTGGAAGCAGAAGGAAAACAAAAGAGATGCTTCTGTCTCTCTCCCCCTGCTTTACACTTGACAGTACAGCTTCATGTCTTCTCTTACTTAGGACTTACTGCAGTGTGTGAGTCACTTTCTTTAAGATGCAGAAATGCCAGATGATGTATCTGCCCTTCTGCCTCCTGCTCTGCTCTCTTTGTGCATGTCTACACGGAGAGATTAAACTCTGTCAGAGAGCATCCTCCAGTGCTGGGGCTTGGTTACCTGTGCTGTTGGGTTATCACCAATGAGCCTGATGTGGCTGAGGTCCAGACAAACTCTCTGAAACAGTTGCTGTGTATAGAGTTTAGCACAAGCCAGGGATCATTCATGACAGACCATTTGGACATGGCCACTTTGGAGAAGAAGGCAGTTCAATGGTGTGAATCAAGACCATTCCCTGCCAGCTGGTTCGCTGCCAGGGCATGAGCATCAGCACCTGTAGTTTGAGAATATAAAATTCAGCCTCTGATTCTGGGCTTGTGGTTTTCTCCATCCCGAACTGAAATCCTACAACTTGTCAACTCTCAGCTTGAGCCCTGAGTGAGAGTACCTATGGTCATGGTCAGCCGTCCTTACCAGCAGTGATAAGCCACCATATCGAGAATATCACAGGACTGCTGAAGCTTATCAGGCAGCTGGCCTAAGATAGCTAGGCATACATGTGCTCTTCAACTAGCAAAAGATATTAATTTAAGCTTTCACTACATTCGTAAGCTAGCACCTGATGTCTTTCAGTAACTTCAAGTTAACAAGTGCTAAAAAAACAGCAATTGCAATGCTGTTGAAGTGTTGTCACTTGTTCAGCTGTGTGGACTTGATTGTATTTGTGCTCTTGACTCCAGAAATGTACAGCTTTTCCCTTTACATATGCAGCTGCTCCTGTACCACCAGACCAAAGTTGCATCTTTGCTTCTAGGTTGAGACCATGCCTGGGTCCAGGCTCCAAACCAGCCCCTCCCTGCAAAGAAACCTGAGTGGTTTCGTCAGGCGGGAGCCTTGGTAAGACCCCACCGCTTCCCCATCAGCGCTGGAGCAGGGTAGCTTCTGTGGTGTTCCCTCTTAAGTGCAGGGGACATAGTAGGGCTTGCTTACATAAAATATAAGTAAAACATTTGTAAAATATAAGCATCTGTTGTTGATGTACACAAAGCCATGCTGGTTCTTCAGTCAGGATTGCCGCCTCCTTTGGGGACAGTGGGGTCTGTCTCCACCAGCACATACGTAGCTTCCTAAATTTTTCAGAGAGCAGTGCTGCACAAACGAGCACTGAGGGGATGTTCACTATCACAGAGGCACTAGCAAGGTGAGGTCAGCTGTTAACCCGCTGGAAAACCCTCCAGCTTGTAAAAGACCACGTAACATCCTACATGGCTCACTTTATGCTCAGGCCACCTTTTTTGTGGAAACTTGTTAAATATGGAGCAGAATAAAACAGGTAATAACTTGTTACAATGTGATACGTCATATCCTAAAAGAACCCCAAGCCCTACCTAAAAGTAGGTTTATTTGTTTTGATTTAGTTTTCTTTGCTAATGCATTAGCCAGGGTGTGGTGGGAATTTTGCAGGCTGCCCAAGCTCACACAGGGGTATGGGGCAACTCAGCCTGGGTGGGAAGGAGGGGACAGAGAAGAAAGTAACGAGGTCCTCATCCTATAATAGCTTTTTTTTTCCTGCTTTTCGACCTGTAATAACTGAGTATTCTCATTCTGTTAGAATGGCTAATTAGGAAATTAGTATTAAATGTATGGTGTTTTTCTCTCAAACTCTCAGGGCATTACAGATATGAATGTGCATGCCAGCATACATATGCATCTGCTTCCAAGTTGATATCCCTGCTGGTAAAAATCCCGTGCAGCTTCTGCAGAGCTGCAGCTGTATCTGTGTGCTGCACCGGTTTCCCTTGGGTTATTTTAGTGGGAAGGCAGAATCCAGATTTTAGGAAACACGTCTAGATCCAACACAGCACAAACTCCACAAGATGGCTTAGATGAATGTTTCTTGGCTTGTGAAATTTGAAAATCGATGGTGGCTGTCAGAAGAGCCAGTAAATTCTCCGTTCTTGGCTTTAGGTAGTAACACAATGCTATTAGCCAGGTAAACGTCTGCTCTGGAGTTTATCTTCTGTGCAGAAGGTATGTATCTACACAGAAGATGTCTTTTCTACAAAGAAAAACGTCTGTGAGAAGGTCTGTAGCATCACTGAGAGGGAAGGAGCAGATTCTAACTGTGTTTACATGAGGACAAATGCAAAGTGATCTAATAGCCTTAATAATTCAAACTGGATTGAGCAAATCTGGTGCTAAGATCAGTGGGAAACAAACACTTGGTGTAATTTTTTATATTCAAAATCTGGGTCCTAAATTATGAAACAAGATGCTCAAATAAAACCATGCAGTAACATCTTGATTAATAATGTGTTTTCTTCAACTGCAATGTACTACAAGCTGACCTTTTAAACATTTTGTTATAAAAAAATTTCCTGTATTCTCTTTTCCAGGGAGATAAATAAGCTGGGTCAGTGCTTCTTCCCTCTCCTTTCCCCTTCATTCTGCCCCCTCCTGCCCTCTCTCTCTTCTTCCCTGGGTTTCTGAGAAAGTTCTTATCTGAGTAATCTAAAGTTTTAAAAACTGTTTATCTTGCACAGTCTGAGATGCTTATCCTCTCACCCATGGTACGGTGAAAAAACAAGTAGGCACATTTTGTAAAGACATCTTTAACAGAAGACATGATGGATGGCTCTTAGAATTACTTCTGTAACTACCAGAAGAATTGAAAATAAGTGAGAACCTGAGACATGCAGTCACGCCCTGTTAGTTGGCATCTTGATCTTTTACCTTACAGCTTAAGATTTCGGTACAGGGGTTTACTCCTCTCTGTTACGCAACTATTTGAATAAAACAACTAATCCAAGTAGAACTTGTTATAACAAGTAGAACTTGCTATATAAAACCTCACACTCTTAGGACTTTCCAGGTTGGTAGAAAATCTTCACTGGCTTGGACTACTCTATAATAAATGTGGTCCTCACAGATAAATGTTTCAGATGTCAGAAATTAATGTTTCAATGTGCTGTTAAAGACTGCATATTTTATTGTGTGCTTTTCTGCATGTCCATAAAAGATTGTGGGGAGGAAAGAGT
>NW_009721247.1:8041-20297 GCF_000703405.1 Apaloderma vittatum
TCCAGAGAGAAGTGTTTCAGGATACTGGGCATTTTTCCACTGAACATCTCTGTGGAAATCTGGAAAAAGTGTTATTTCTGTTCTCTACAAGAAAATAATGCTCTAACTGTACTTCTCTTTCCCACCATCAATAAACTTGAGAAAATTCTTTTGTAATTATTAACTAGTAGAAAAAAATGGAGCTTGTTTTGGAAAGAGCAATTTAAGAGTTTATTTGCTTTTGAACAGAATACTCTTGGAAGTGAGAACTGCGGATGGTATTTGTATTATTGTCTTCTGGTTTGCTTTCAGATAGAAGGCAGTTTTAGCCTTTTGGAAAAGATGGGGGAGGAGGACAGCGTTAACTATATCATTGCCATCTGTGGATGCTCTTTGCATTTCTCTACTGCATGCTTCTCTGCGTAGCCTGCTGTAGCCTGAATGCATTCTGTATAGAGCAGACTGGCAATAGCAAGTCCCTAATTGACTTGAAAAACCTCAGGCTCCTCTTGTGTTTTGAGTTACAAATGTTTTCTTGAGAGAAGACAGTAAAAGGCAGGGAAGTTTAAGGCATTATTAATTTTTACTAGTTTCTGATACTCACTGCAAGTTACGTAACACCGCTGTGCATCACAATTTCAAGTTCAACAAATCAGTGTTTTTGATGAGTATGTTATTGCTTCATGAGGCATTTTGTGCATTTGTGATCCTGCTTTCAGTGAAGTTACTGCAAATCTGCCATTCATCGTTGTGGGAGTTCACATCCTTAGAAACATAACTCATCGGAATGACTTTCAGGGTGAATTTTTGTAGTGCTGGATACTGTTCTTGTAGAGGTTGGCACCAAATTAGTTGAAAACCAGTAGTAGGATAATTTAAAATTGCAACTGACTCTTGCTTGTTTCGTAATAGCACAGCGTGTGCCCAATTCCTAGGGGAAAAGACTCTTGGAGCAGCTGAAGAATGCAGCCTGTGATCTCCTTCTTCCCAGGGATGCTCCACCCAGCCTCATCGCTATAAATGGCAATTGGACTTCAGGGAATTACAGCAGGCAACAAGCTAAGCAAAGGCAGGTTCATTTGCTGCTGACATTTTCACTGTTGGGCATGCAATTAGTAAGATGAAGAATAACCTTGGGCTGTTTTTGGAGCGTTGCAAGGGCTGCAGCTTCATCTGGAGCACGGTCTGGACTCTGTAAGGTTGGGTTGGTGCAGTGAAGGTGGTGGTGTGGTCTAGCTGAGCTTGGTTGGAGCCACTTATTTTAGAGGACCGTGAAAGGTACTGTGGTTCCACGAATGCTTGGCATCAGGAAACTCGTTGGCAAGTTTGCCACACCACCTTGTGACTTATCAAGCAGCTGGCCACTGAGAAGTGTGTTCATCATGTTTGTGCTGCCTTGCTGGCAAAGGTTGGAGCTTGAAGGAAGCTTAACAGTGCTCAGCAGTCAGGGAAAATGATATTTAAGGAAGGAATTCAACTCATCTCACTACATATCTGCAATTTAGCCACAGCGTAGGCATACACCTCTGAGCTGGCCACCGTACATGCCCTCCCTACATGGGAGGAAGTGGGGAAAAAGGTTATTTCTGGAGTTTCATTCTTATGTCTGTAAACCAAACCAAATTAACTGTTTCACCAAAAGTTCCCGTTTCTCACCACTGGTTGGAAGTGGTACTTAGAGTGTCTACGTAGAGATGCCTGGTTTTTGAAAGCAGTCCTGCTGTAATTCTAGTCTACCCCATAGCTGATCTGTCAGCATTTGAGACATCCATAATTACTCTGCACTTTTGCCGTTGTTGGCTTTAGTGACTCTGTAAAATGGAAAGCATAAAACTTCACAAAGCCTAGGAGATTCCTCAAGGATAAGGTAATTCCTTCTTCAATGGATGATATATGGGTAATAAGAATAAAAGTAATAACAACAGTAACATGCTATTTCATTAATTCTGTGCTGTGTGAGAAATCATAAAGGAAAAGCATGTTTAATGTTTATTCAGCAGATGATTTGAACGGAGTAGCGTAAGGGAATTAGCCTTCTGCAGAATAATAATCTTATACATTGAACATATGCTTCATTCTTTATTATTCCCTATTTCCATGTGCAAGCACTATGGGGTATTTGTACCCATCCTTACCAGAACATCTCTTGTATACCGTGTATATAATTTATTCACCCAGGGTCATTTATTTCATTATTTGTGTCAGTTCTGTAAGATACCAATTGCTTTTGTGTGACCCAGAGATAGAATCATAGAAAAATTCAGGTTGGAAAAGACCCTTGGGATCATTGAGTTCAACCATTAATCCTACACCACAAGTTCACCCCTAAACCATATCACCCAACACCCCATCTAAATGACACTTGAACACATCCAGGGATGGCGACTCAACCACCTCCCTAGGCAGTCTATTCCAGTGTCTGACCACTCTTTCTGTGAAGAATTTCTTCCTAATGACCAGCCTAAACTTGCCCTGTTGCAACTTGCAACCATTCCCCCGGTTCTGTCCCTAATTACCTGTGAGAAGAGACCAGCACCAACCTCTCTACAATGTCCTTCCAAGTAATTGTAGAGCATGATGAGATCCCCCCTCAGCCTCCTCTTTGTCAAACTGAACAGACCCAGCTCCCTCAATCGCTCCCATACTACTGAGGCAAATTTCAATTTGGATTATGTGAATAACTAGGGACTGAAATACAGAAGTTCTGACAGGGGTCAGAGCAGTTGGGATGGTGTTGCCCTAGATGTCTGCCATCAGCAGAAATGTGCCTCTCCATTGCACTGCAGCCCAGTTACCCCTGGGGAAGGAGCAGTTTGGGGAGCTGCCCACAGTTTTCCTAATGCCAGAAATTCCAGCTGCACGCTTCAAAGGAAGAAAGACTGGGGTGCCGAGAAAAGCAGAGTGATGAAAATGGCTTCAAAATCGTCAGATGGAACTAAAAAGTGCATTTGAGATCCTTTTCTCAGGTTCTCACTTTGCGGAAGCATACAGAGCACAGCTGCAGGCTGCTCTCGGCAGTGGCTGGGGCTTTACATATTCCTTGTATGTTCCTGTTGTAAATATGTACACTGAGATCTGCCTATGCCTTCGCATACCTCCTGGGGATAAAGCTTTAAGGCAAATACCATATCACAAAGTTAACAAAATACTGTGAAAAGTGAGAGTGTAACAAATGCCTTTAAAGTAAATGTCTTTAGAAATATACCCAGTTTTCAGCTCGGCCCCTGGAAAGTCATTCTTGTAGCTGAGGATATTTATTCTGTTTCATTTTTTGAATGGGATGCAGCTGTTGAATTCTTCAGACCTGAGTAAAGGCTCTTAAAGAGCTTTATTTATATCAGGTTTTTTTCTGTCCTCCTCTAGATCTGAACAAATAGCAACAACTTCAGCTGATGAAAATTGTTGTGCTGCAGCTAAGCTAATAAAGTCCTGCTGCTTTGCTGGGGTGACTTTTCTGAAGAGCTGGACCCTTACTTGAGCATGCATGTGTAATTATATTAAAGCGTGTGAGTGTAACCTCCAAAGGAGGTTTGGATGTGGTAGACTCCCTAGTGCAGCAGTTCCTGTAGGAGATCCCTTAATACTTAAGTGTATAATGCCTCTTATTGCAAAATACAGGCTCATGACTTGAGTTTCCCTCGAATAAACATTGTGATTATTAGTGAGCTGTATCAAATAATTTACCTTAGATTATGAAAGGGCGTGATGCAGATAAGCACTGTTCAGATCCTGCAAACCTCAGAATGAATTTACCCTCTAGACCTCTATGTTGCTGGAAAACTTTGGCAGTAAGCTGAACTCCTGTGATATTTGAGTGTGAGTAGAGTTTGATAAAGGTATAAAAGCAATATGCTGTGCTGCTACGTGTCTGTGGGTTGGGGAGCTTTTTCTAGGGCAGTAGTGTGAGACTCAGCAGCAAATCTAGCGCAGCAAGCAATTGTTGATTTTACAAGGATATTGCAGTGAAAGCTCTCTAAGTTCCTGTGTCTGCCTGCCCTTTTTTTTAGTAGAAACTTCATACCGGCTCTTAAAACGAACACTCTTGGTTCCTTCTTTTTTCACTAAGCACTTTCTTCAATCAATAGTGAAAAGTAAAATTCAAAGTGGTTTATGTAGGTCTTTCAGTTGACTGATGTATGTTTTAACTACAGTATTAATAATGTCAATAAGAGGAGGTGAACAGCTGCTGTGGCCACTTGACACAGGCAGATTAATTTGATCAAGGATGTCTGCTAGATTGCCATTAAAAATTTTAAATAGGAGCAGAGAGCATTTGGCAGCCACCAGCAAAAGCATATGGGGGAGAAGGGAGGGGAAGAGAAGAAATAGAAGAGCGGAATAAGAAGAGGACGTTGGAAAGCTTTCATGCTGTTTATTCACCTAAAAATAGGTTTCTAGTCTGCCTCTGAGTTTGCTTATGTTTATGTCTTTTGTTTGGAGACTGTGGATGGATCGATCTTTTCAAATTCTTTGGGAGCAGGGCCTATGTTTTTTAAGCTTTTAAGTTTCAGAAACAGGACTTTGAGCCTTGGTTGTGTGTGAGGGAAGCTGCTGCGAGCTTTCCTCTGGCTGTGCTGCTCTCTCCGAGAACTGTATGAGGTCCTTGCTGCTGCACCCTTTTCTCACCAAACAGTTTTAAAATCTAGTGCATCATTTTCTAAAACATCATGTGAATCTGTAGTCCCATATGCACTTTACTTTCTGCCAGTGAGAAATCTAAACATGGGAGTCCCATCTGAAGATGGGAGTTTGCCCTTGTGATTCAACAACTGGAGACGGGTGGACTGTGCCCAGTGCTGCGTGTCTCATGTGGATTTTGGAACTTCAGTAAAGGGAAAATCAACTTTTATAGAAGCAAAGCTATAAAGTGGAGTTTTCAGGATATTGCAGTGACTCAGAATACGTTTGACTGCTTTCAAAAGTCTTCGAGGAAAAATAGAGCATACTCCTCCTCTTCTGCAGAGATTACAGCATCAGCATGTCTGAACAAACCCAGCTTTGGTTCCTCCAGTATTGCCTTTCAACTCTTCATCAGCTTACCAAAGTCTCCGCAATTCTTCCCAAGAAGGAACAGGGATGATGCTGCATGTTCTCTCTTAATCTATCTTGATGTATGGGCTTTTACTGGAACCTAATATAACTTGTCAGAGTATGTACATCATCTCTTTAGGAGTCAGTTTCTGCTAATAGGTAACACTTAACAAGATAAAAAGTTAAATATAGTCAATAGTTTTTTATTTGCTTTCTGCTTTTTAGACTTTGAGGCAAAAGTAGACAGTCTCTGGAACAGATGGAGTGTTTTGTGGTTGCTGGACCAGACAGATATGATATAATTAACATGCCTTTTTTGCATATGCAGCTTGCTACCACTTCTGTATTTTCATAGGTCTTAAGTTCCCATCAAGCATAAATCTGACAGAGGTTGTTGTACTTCTTATTTGTTTTATTTTTGAGTGAACTGTATCACCTGAACTTAATGCATATAACCTTTCATGACTGTGGATGCCCAGTCTGTCTCTGGGGCTCCCCAGGGTAGTTCAAAAGGAATCCAGCAAAGACTAGTCATCAATTTTCCACTACTGTTCTTGAAAATACAGAAATGGAATGTGTTTTCATTCAAAACAGCTCTGCCATATCTCCTGGAAGCTATTCTGCAGGAATTTTTTATGCCTCAGGTTCTGTTGAATGAGCTGTGAGGGACTTGGATGATGCAGTGCCATCCCTGGAGGTGAGGGAAGGATCCAGTCACAGGAACCCCTGCTCACAAGGGGAAAGGCAGCCAAGTGCAAGGCACTCGATTTGCAGCTCCCAGGAGGCACACCAGAGCATTTTGGACTGAAAGCATCTTTCTTAGATGCAAACATTTTGAAATTTTTGAGGAAGCCTTCATTATTTTCCACAGAAAATTTCATGAATATTTTTAAAGGCAAAACTCTGATTTTTTTCCACTGAAAAAATGAGATTTTTAGGTCAGTTCTGTTTCCGATCCTATTTTTGGCAGTCCCCTGAGGCTTTTGTGGCCAGCATTGGTCATTGGTGTAACAAGAGATCAGCCAGAGGAATTCTCAGTTACTTGCTAATTTGGTTCTCCTAATCCTTCACCTCTCCAGAGTGAAAGCCAAGTCATTGGAATTTCACATAATTAAGAACCGAATTAAAAGTCCTATACTGCTCATCTATGAAAGATAAAGTTACAGTGTCAGAAACACATAACCAGTTCCTCAGTGAGAGTTTAGGCCAAGCTTAGTTTAAAATTTTGAGTGGTCTGGGAAGAAATGAATCCACACAAGACAACAGAAATTAATTTTCTTCCATTTTTATTGCTGATAGGGTATATTCTATATAACCTGTCTGTAAACTGTGAACATTTTGTATTATAACATTCCATCCTGAATAGTGTATTTTTAAATACAAAGCTGTGCATTATGGAAAAAAAAACAATGTGAAGTGGGAAAAAATAATTCAGCAGATGTACTGGTAGCTAATAGAAGTTCTATAAAAATAAGATCTAGGTGTAGATAATTTACCCCAAAGGATGCTGATTTTTTTTTTTTTCCAAACACTGTTACATACTGGGTAACCTGAAGAGCTGTGGTTCCAAGCAGAACTTGACTTGTACGGCTGGACTCCACAATTTCTGAGAAGGAAACCCTTGCTGGCAACCTGTAGTTCTAATACATAGAATTTGGACTTGTAGTTCCAATAAATAGTTCCAATATGGTTCCACATTTTTTATTCAAGGTAAAAGGATATAGCCTGGTCTGGAGCTCATAGATACAAAAGGGACAGGCTAGTTGAAATCTTCTTGGGCCACTCTATTTCATCTTTTTTTAGGCCACCAAAAAAAGGTTGACTTTTTTCATTCCTTGCTTGCAGAGCAGCTGCTGTGCAGAGCCTAGAACTGGGAGTTCCTTCATCACGTGGTTTGAGCAAGTGGATTCGTGAAGGAGCACGTCCCTGTTTCCAGTTATATAAATAGCAGAGTTTTGGTCATTAGAGAAGACTTGAAGAGCAGTAGCACAGGGGGTCTATATAGGCTGAAGAAACTTAGTTTTGAAGAAAGATTGCAAGAGCCCCAAATGTATAGCATAATTACTAGATGATGAGCAGGACGCTGATCTCTGGCTACAGTGTTTTGACAGGGAGAGAGAAATCTAACTCAGTGCTCTGAGTTTGTTTCAGGATGTAAACATGATCAGTAACAGTACTTTTCTGAAAAGATCATTCAGCCCTCTTTACAGCTAAGACAGTTTTTGTGTTTTTTTTTTTCCCTTGGGACTCTCATATGTTATGATGCTTTAGTGTGTGACACACCGACTGTCCTTAGCACCGCTGAGCCCTGGGTAGTCAAGTGGAAAGAGACTGGAAAGGGAGGTGAGGAGCTGCATGATTTGAGGATTGGATGTCTGATCTAAGAGGCACCAAAAATGCTGAGACCTGGAGCGCTGATTTCCATGAGCTTTCAATAAGGCTTTGGAATTAGGGACATTATGTCTGTGTTTGTTGCCACCAGACAGGCACCGGTGGCCAAGATGTCGAGCCAGGAAGGGCTGCGTGCAGGCTCTCGGACCCTGGCAAGTGGGAGGCTGTTCAGCCTACCTTGATGTAGAGATGCACCAAGCATCTGGGTGCATATATGAAAAAAAAAACCAAAACATTTTTTACATCCTCTCCCTTGCTTTTGCCATGAGCTCTAGCCCCTGGTTTCTCCTGTTCTCTGTGAGCAATCTGAGGAAATGCTAAGTCGTGCCAGCCGAGAAACAACGTTGTCGCTCTGAATGATGACTTGGTGAGATGCCACGTTGGGCAGAGCTGACATCAAAATCATTGGTGATTCACTGTTTGTTTTTCACAGATTTCCTATGCTCCCTGCCCACGCACTATAGATGACAGCATTGTGTATGGGGACTGTGAACATGACAGACGTTATTTATGAAGCAGCACCTTTATCAAGGATTTTTTTTCCCTAGCAAGCTGTGTAAAATGCTCAGTCTCTGACTTGCTGTTGTCAAAACCACGTTATAAATATAGCTGGCCTCCCTGCTTGAGTAGAAAGTTTTCAAAAGTGTTCTAAAAAGCTCCAAACTTAACTGTGTGAGAAGGTCGGGCAGAAACCGCCGAGTGCTCCTTGCTGTCCTCCAAGGGAGCCATGGCAGCCGCATCCAGCACTCTTTTGGCTACTCCTGATACGGAGAATTGGGACTGTTACAGTTGATTTTGAGTTTGCACAGCCATTGGGAAGAAGGATTTTTGAGGGGAGACCTACCCCTCTCTCAGTACTTCTTGCACTGTCTCAGGACATCTCCTCTGGAGTGAGAAGCTGGGAACCCAGTCAGAACTCGTTCGTGTGACTGGGCTTTCCCCTGGGCTGGGCACTCAGCTGGCTTTGAAGTGGAGAGATGAAAACACCAGGTTTTCCCCCTTAAGATTCATGACGTCTGGCAGCAAAAGGTGTCCTGGGAGTCACATCTGTTCCAGCTGGGCTCCCTCTCAGATGCTCCGTACACAGCTTCAGGTCAGCAACGTTGTTCTTACCTTGTTTTATGAAATGATGTAGTTGGATCCAGTTCGTTAGTTCAGATCTGCTTTGGTCGGATACTAAAGGACATTGAAGACACAAGAGGACTTAATTAATGGGTGAGGAAACCGAGTAATTTTGTATGTAGTGGGTTACAGATAAACATGATAAAGGCCATAAGCTGAATGTAGCACTCATAGTGACATTGGGTATAAATTTTTGGTGCTTTAGCTAAGTTTGAAGAAAAGAGAACAGCTTTGATTCAGTTGGGGAAAAAGCTGGCACTACCAACCACTTACCAGGCTCTGGAGATCCATCAACAAATTGAGAGCCCTCAAATACCCATTTCATGACCTTGCCTGTTTTCATAGTTGGACCGAGAGGAATGAAACTATGGAATGAGAAGTGGCAATAACATT
The DNA here is from genome assembly GCF_000703405.1 of Apaloderma vittatum. Classification (NCBI taxonomy): domain Eukaryota; kingdom Metazoa; phylum Chordata; class Aves; order Trogoniformes; family Trogonidae; genus Apaloderma; species Apaloderma vittatum. Next base: position 16,958 of record NW_009721247.1, read on the forward strand.
TTGAAACCGAACTGTGTAATTAGGCTGATCTGTATTTGAGTGGCTTCATTGGGTGGCTTACTTTGAAGTCTGTGGTGACACGTCTATCTTTTTTTATATGCTTTGTGCATGAAGGGCATATAACCCAGGCACTTGTGAGGCAAGTATACTGAGGGTAAAGGGTTTTGAAAAGCTGATGGCATAACAGCTGCAGCTGCATAGGTTCAGTCTGGCAAGTAACTGTTTCTGTAAGCATCAGGTTTTATGGCCATGGCTGTGTTATTGTTACATTTTTAAGTTTGGGTTAGCTGTGCAGAAGAAAGTAAAGACCAAAAGCTGTTCATCATCTGGCTCAGTCCATGAGGAGCTTGTAACTCTAGCAATTGTTTCTGTTTTTCATAACAGTGGGAACTTTACAGGCTGTTTTTCCCTTTCTCTGTCCAAAGTAAATGTGCTGCTTGAAAACAAAGAAAGAAGTCGTGGGCTGCCTGGCAGGCACACAGGTTGAACTTGAGGTGCCTCAGGTTTGAGGGGCAGTTTACAAAATGTACTTTTCCCCTGAAAATTGCTGTTGCAGCACAGCAGTTTTATTTGTGTGGATCAGTTTTACGTTTCTTGCTTTGGAATGCCACATTTTTAACAAGCCTCCATGTTAATAGACAATGATGAGCATCAAGGTGCTCTTTAGTGGTCTTTGCAGGTATGTACACTGATCCATCAATCTGTTCTATAGCTATATATCTATTCAGAGCAGTTTGTAGAGTTCTAGTGTAACTGAGATGGTTTCTTAAAAAATATTTTAAAGTTTTGTTTGGTGTTTAACTTAGTGGCAAATCAGGAGAGTCATGCATGCAAATAGGATTTTTTTTGTATAAGAAATGCTGAAGCAGTGCTTCTCAATAAGCTGAAATATTGCCCTTTGCTGTGCCTTGCAAGAAGAGAGAACGCACAGTTTCAAGACATAGAAAACTGAGGAAAAGTAACTGCATAGATGAATAGTAATGACAGTGCTAGCGAGTGCAAAGCCACCTCTTTGTAGTCTCAATATTTTCACTAATTGTTAGACTCCGTATTTTCTAAATTTTTCCATAGAGAATTGTCTTTGCAGGGTCTTCAGGAGAGTGACATAGTCATCAAAACAGCTGCCTATGTAGGTGGAATTTAACATCCCAGATCTTAAAGAAAACCTCCAAACCAAAGCAAGAAACACATTCCCAATAAAGTGGAGTAGACTGGCCGAGCACTGCAACTCAATTAGTGGTACAGACTTCTCCCAGAGTGCCTGCCATCTATGCGTAGGGCAGAGTAGTGCTTGCACATGTGGATGTAGTGTGAGAGTGATAAATCCAAAATGGAAGCATAGAATGATTATGTAGGGAATGAAGTGAAAAATCCTAATCCCTAATAGCTAATTGCTTACACTCTGCATGTTTGAAATGTGCTTGTCCCTGCCTCCGAGAGCCGTGTGTGCTCTGTTTCGCCAATACCTGCAACACTGCTGCCTAGTGATAGGACTCAAAGAAAACTTCCTTAATTAAGAAAACGGCTCCTACAACACCTTTATTTCAGCTCAGGTTGTGCAAGAGAGAACGGCGTCCAAGTCAGCTCTGAGAGTAGCCATTCATGTAATGAGTTTGCAGGTCGTTCTGGAGGGGTTGACAACATCTACCAAAGTTAAATATAGTAGTGGGAGTAGATGTTAGTCTGTAGCCTCCTGATCAGGTCGTTTGCCTGGGATATGGGGTGCAGCCTGGTTCAAGCTCTTGCTCTAAGCCAGGTAGCACAGACCTCTTCCGAGCCCTCTGTGTCTTAGCCTAGTAACTGAGAGCTCTCACTCTAGTTCCAAATGTAAATATTTTGAGATGTCTTGCATTTTGTTCCTATCAACTAAATCACACTCCCCCTCCAAAAGAAGGAAAAAAACCCTGGAATTGTTTTCCAACTAGAGCTGGTATGTAGGCAGTCCGAATGGCTATTTTCTACATGCGCAACAGATCTCATTTTCCTTAGACCCAAAACCCTTTCTGTAAGTAATATTCATCTATAGAAAATACCAGTTTGAATTGCTTGAAACAATAAGAATAGGGGTTTGTTAAGGAATCGTAGAATCATAGAATGGCCTAGGCTGGAAGGGACCTTAGAGATTGTTTAATCCAACCTCCCTGTCGTGGGCAGGGACACCTCTCAACTAGATCAGGCAACACATGGGGCTTTACTATTAGTCAAATCTCAATTCTTGCTGTCATGGAATTAATTATTTTATTTTACTTCATTATGAGATTCGGATGGTATGCTCAGGTCAGATAATGTAATCTACATATGTCTTGAAATCTGAAAAACCAGGAGGTAAACTAAAGTACTCAAGTATATGTTTTTAGGCTTGTATACAATACTCAGGCTGATAGGATTTGTGCATGCTTGGAAATGACAGTGTGTGCTCTCTTAGGTGCATTGTCCCTTTCAAATAGTAGATCATTTACTTCCCTCTGAAACGTTGCAATTTTTCTTTTATGCTGAATGTAATAGAAAGAGGTGTCACTTCTAACTGTTCAATGCGTTGGCTGCAGTCACGTTAACACTTTTGGATGCAGAAATGTTTAGCTTCTGTGCTGTGCTAGCAGAGATGCTTGTTGTTTTGCCAGGGCATTATATGCTCCTTCAGGACCAGTAAAGCTACAAATAGGTCTTATGATTATATTTGTATAATCCAAATTGTTTAAGTGCATTTCACACGTAGTTTCAGCCTTATTTTTCTGTATGCTTTATTGTCAATCTCATTAGGCTTAGGAGAAAGAGCACTATTTCATATCTGAAATCTAAATGTCAACATTTCATGAGTAAGAGCATAACATGAATAGACACCATTCCATGGATGGATACTGCAGCTTGCAATGCTGAGCAAAGGTTGTCCTCGAGACAGAGCCCACCTTTTCCATGACTTGTCACACAGGAAGGCTCAGAGAGGACGTGAGATGACACACCGTTCTTTGTTGTATCATGGACTGTGGTTCCTTGTTCAGCTTCACAAGCAGCTGGACATCAAGAGCTGTTGGGATCATGTTTGTGTTGGTTGCAGAAGCTGGAGCAGGGATCTGTTTAAGACCACTTTTGCCACTAAAAATAATACTCGTGGAGCTATTGTATTTGGTTCTAGATTAGACATTAGGAAGAAGTTATTCACCATGAGGGTGATGAAGCACTGGAACAGGTTGCCCAGGGAAGCTGTGGATGCCTCATCCCTGGAAGTGTCCAAGTCCAGGCTGGATGGGGCTTTGAGCAACCTGGTCTGGTGGGAGATGTCCCTGCCTATGGCAATGGGGTTTGAACTAGATGGTCTTCGAGGTGCCCTTCAACTCAAACC
>NW_009721247.1:20351-59821 GCF_000703405.1 Apaloderma vittatum
TATGCCTGCTGAAGCAGGAAACTGTTTTAACACTTAAGAAAAAACAATCCCTCAAAATATACAGTACATGAACTGATAAAACAGGTAAGAATTCTCCTCTTAATCAACCCAGGCTATCCCAGATCTCTTGTACTGAGATAGATGAAACCTCTGGCTTTTATTTTTCCTGTGATCTCAGGTGGTTTAATTACTGCAGTTCAGCTTGTTACTGCATGCAGTCTTGGTTGTGACAGCGGTTCCTGTACTCTCAACCTGCAGCAAAATTCAGAGTATTGCAGTATGGCTTAATTCTCTTTTACTAACAAAAATACATAAAAATCTGTTTATGTGAAGATGGACAAAATTTCAACTGTAATTTTACAGTTGCAGCTAGGCTCTTTAAGATGTTCTGTCTCCATTTTGGCACCTCCAAAAAAGTTCTCAGCCCCTTCTGGCTCTAATTGTGGTGCTTCTGGGTAAAATCCTCAAAAAATATTGATAGTTGCTGAAGTAATGATGCGTTGTAATGGAGCTTTCCAACTTCTGGACGTTGTTTTTTTTTTGAAAAGTTGAGTACAGCGTGGGTATGTTAAGGATGAATATTTTGCTAGTCAGTGCATTTATACATCATTCATGTTTATCAGTGTCAGAAAAGGAATGAAACACATCTCCATTACACATCAGTTTTTTAAGAGAATGCTATTTAAATATTCTAAACATGAAATAGTATCCTGAGGCATTTGGAAAACTTGGAGAGGTTGATCATAGAAGAGCAGGAAATATATTTTATTTTAGCAATTCTAATACTACTGTGAAAGCATGCTCATTCTTCCGTTCCCTTTTACCTTTAGACTAAAGTTAGAAGGGCTTTCCCCCCCCCCCCCAGTAAATGTAAATCACCACTGTAATATTCTGAAATGTGGATCTTTACCTGGGCACTAGTTCACGCTGTCTTGCTAAATGAAATATTTCTGCTGCGGTTGTGAATTCTGCCTTCCCTGTGGAGAATACCCTTTCCTTCAGGGGTTGTCTTGCAGTGCTGATCCCGAGTACATGGATTTCCAGCCTTAGGAATGAAGCAGGGTGCTAGCTAGGAGTGAGAAAGTATATCTTTGGCAACACCATGGCTATATTCCTTGCCATTAAACAGTTTTGATATCTAAACCACTGTTTTGTAAAGTGTGATCTTTTTGACTGAACTAATGGCTTCTTTTGTACATACATTATTTAATACACGTAAGTATATAGATTCACATATGGTGACTTTAGTGCAAGTCTCTGAACTGTAACACAGGATTGTCTGGGCTGAACTTACTCTCTTCCTAGTACAGATGTTATATTAATAATTTTGCCACTGATGTCAAGGGGAACAGGATGTCACCCTAGATAACAACCTTAATGGAGTCAGTCTTTCTTAATGAAGATTTATTGTTGGGGCACCGTACTTTGTCCATCCATGTTCAGATACCTTCCTCGGAATGCTTTGATGTCAGGCAGCAAGCCTTGTGCTTCTTTGCACGTTGTGTTTAGATGCCATGCCGTTAACCTGAAAGCCCATGCCTTCTCTGTGACAGCAGCAGTCTCTTGGGGGCAGCTGCATGACACCTGCTGCGTTTGGAGATGCTGAGTTCAGAGATGTCGGAGCATCCCAGGTTGCAGCGGCTTGTAAGGGGGGCTGGAAGCCTGGGTGCTGCCACTCTGTGGAGGGGCACCTGGAAATAGGGTGGCAGAAAGAGTCGGGCTGTAGCACCCTCAGATCATCCAGCTGTTTCCCAACTCTTCATTAACCTGCAGGTGGTTGTTGAGGATGCCATTAGGAGAGGACTGGCCATGTGGTCCTTAACTGCATGTGATGCTAAAATGGATATTTATCATAGCTTCTTTCCGCCTTCTTCTCAATTCTCATCCTGTCCAGGAACAATATTCTGCATGTTGATTTCATATAGTAGAGTATATGGCTGTACTGGAGTGACTGGCTTTCACTTCAAAACTGGTTTTGGTTCCTACTAAGAGCAACACCAGGGAAGTGAGGAAGAGAGGGATCACCTGCACCAACAGTCAAATTGTGAGTTTATGCCTGAGGAGTTTGGAAATAATTTTAGAGAGAGTTGAAATAAGTGGCCAGGGTAAATGAAAGGTTTGTAAAGTGATGATACATGGTTTCATGAAGCTTAAAAGAAGTAACTAGCAAACAGAATTAAGACAATGTTACATTTGCTGTGTTTTCTGCAGGATAACCTTTTTGTACGCAAAAATATTGAATTCTTTTACAGCGAAGACCCATCTGAATATAAGCACATCTGAATATAAGCACATATGTGTTGCTAGAGTAGGAGGAAAACCAGTAGACAGGATTGGTTTTGATCTCAGTGCCTTCAAATGGACTGGAGCAAAAGACTAATGAAAAGTAGACAGCTAATCTGATAATGGCATTTACCTAAATGAGTACAGGCTAAAGTCATTAACAATAACAATAATGCAGTAAGACAAAAATTGCTTTCTCTGTCTTGCGTTAAAATTCAAATCTAAAACTACCATGTGTTTGGGTTCTCATTTCCCACCCTGTGCACGATCTACATTACTCACAAAGGCTTAACCCTCCACAGAGATGAACAGAGGTCCATCGTTGCCCTAGATTTGCATCTACATTCAGAATTCCTTGCAGTAGTTGTCAGGCAGTCCTTTTATCTTACAAAGGACAGAGGAAGGAGACTTCACTGAAAGACATCTGAAAGTCTGTGTGTTGGAGGCTCAGGAGAAAGAGGTCAAGTACACAAGAATAGCCTACACATACTTAAGAGTAATTTAAGCACATAGTTAAGTCAGGATGTACCACTTAATGTTTATTTTGGATCCACTGGACATCCAACCCATTAAAAAAAAAGCATGCCTGAAAGAATATTAGTAAAATTACAGTCTGTATCTTATTAAAAAAGTGCTTAGGACTGTGGACAAGAAATATGGGAAAAGCTAACAGATTCTTCAAAGGCATAAGATGCAGTTAATCAGTCATCTCCTTTGCTGAGTCGTCTGCTCTGGTATTTGAGTTACTTACCCGATAAGTGAACTCCTCAGCGGAGTGGAGAAAAAGTCTTAGATGTTAAGAGGGAGGGCCATAGACAAAATGCAGCTGAAGCTGGAGACTTGTGCGGGGAAAAAGAAGTGACTGCTTGGTAGAAGAAACCAGAGAAGGCTTTTGGTCTGGTTCAAGGTTTCGTAAAGGTCAGTTGTGAAAGCACCCTTGCAGTTAGCAGTTTGTGTCCTATCAGGCTGATCACTTTATCCCAGAGCAGTATTTCTGTCTGCACTCTTCTCTGTTTGTTTTTGTGTTGTTTTTATTTTTTCCTCCTTCTTGGTGATGTAGGAGTCATTTGCAGGTCATATTCCGAGCTACAATCCAGATAGTAGAGAAGAAGCTGTGTATATATGTCTGAACACATATGCAGAGGATGAACATCAAAAACCAAGTCACCATGACTTGGTGCTTAAAGATCTTCTTCAAGGAGCTATGTCAGGCTGGTGTTGAGTAGGCTCATGAAAAGTTCCTCCTTATGTGAAGAAAGAAACAGAAAATATTCTCCATGTCTGTCCTGCTCTTTCCAAGTCCAAGTGGAGAGTAGCTTCAGGCAGATGTGGTTGATACAATTGTGCCAGCATCTTTCTCTGAGGGAGCTTGATTTTTTTGGACATCTCCCAAGCCTAGCTGATTTTGCAGTAATTTATAGGCTGTATGTAAGATTGTACAGTGCTTTAGAAGGAAGATGAGACTTTTAGTTTACCTTGTGTCATCAAAGCATACGAGTCTTTGAATACATTAAATTATTAAATACTGTGTTTTGGCTCATAGAAGACACCAGTAGTTATTTGCCAACTAAAACAGATTTTTCCAACATATCTTGAGCCTCTCACTTCTTTAGCAGATTAGGAGATTCCACTGGTCCTCACACATGATTTTCCAAAAATACTGTAGTTAATTAGTCATGTGTTCCATTAGCATAGTAAAAACCTATGTTAGTGTGACCTAGCAGAGATTTTATCAAGTCCATCAAGTGTAAAAGGGGAATGTCTTCTTTGATGCAGAGCAGCTCAGCAGAGTGATTCCACATTCTTTATTGCTGCTTGGTGACCTGTCATGCTGGTGGAAGATGCAGAGCTTGCATCCCACCATTTTTAGCCAGAGAGGGCCAACCCAGTGAGCACCAGGAACATACTGGGAGTTTGCAGACTGCCAGAATGAAAAACCTGGTTGGACAGAGCAACCCTCATAATCTTGCTGGGTGCTGTCTTCTTTCCCTTGTTTTTAAACCCTTGACCTCCTATAAAAAGAATGAGGTGGAGTGTTCCCATATTAAGGTGAAATTAGCTTGGGAAGGATTGTTGAGCCAGTGTTGATTTGGATCCTCTGCTAATGTAAAGCAGCTCTTTGCAAAGGGATATACTGGGGTCCCCAAAGGAGAATACTGATGCAACACTGTTCTGGAGGCAGCAAGCCCTGTCTCTCCGAATTAGACTGGTTTGGCAGGGCTGATGTTTAAACTGGGCATTGCAGTGGTACAGCTCACTGCAAGCAGTTACAGAGCTGACTCAGAGACACGGTGGAGGATGAGGAGTTACATCCAAAGTTATATTTGCCCTTGGTAATTTTCATCCAAAAAAGAGCAGTATTTCATGTGTCTGTGCTCCACACACCCCGTAATTTTTGCACACTATGTCCTAAAAAGTTGAGAGTCTTCAATATTCTGTCACCTCAATATTTTCTAATGGCTATCCTTTTTGCTTCCCATTCCTGTTTCAAAATTAAATATCTCAGTTTGAAATTTTTTATACTGGACATATCAGTGATACTTTTGTTGTGAAAATATTCATCTCAGAAATAGATAAGATAAAATACCCCCAAACTCTACCATAAAGACTCATATTTTTCTCTCTGTACTACTTTGACTGTAGAACATTTTGTACATTATATGTTCATGAGGACTGAATTGCATAATTCTGTACTTGTAAAATTTCTTTTGCATTATCAGGGTTGGAAAGGAATTAGTTTCTTAGTATATATTGTCTGGTTGTGGATTCTGTTCTTGATCAATTTTATCTATAAATGACAACGGCTTTTTAAAAAATGTAAATGTTTACTTGCAGTTTTGCAAATAAGGTTTATGTGACTCTTGCTGCGTTGGTTTTGCTTGAGCTAAGCTAGTCAGCTCAGCTTGTGGCACCATGCAAACCTTTAGTTTGAGATTACTAAATTAGCTAATCAACAGTAGGGCAACAGAAGAGCAAGAAGAGATGAAGAGGCAAAAAATGAAGGAACATAGTCCAGTAGACTGGGCTAGACAGAAGTTTGCATATGTGGCCCATGTATATATAAATACCACAAAGATACTGAGATACACATGCATTGAGTGTTACAGATGTGCCGTTGTTCACGTGGAGCTTTATTATGGTTGCCTAAGGACTTACAAAAAGTACTGTGAAAAAAAGCTTCCTTGATGATCTCAAACATACTTCATGCATCATAGGAAACGGCATTTAATGCATAGTTCCCTTTGATCTATATTTCTAGGTAGTGCTACATACTTGTGAATTATTTTTGTCTTGTATATATATGTAAATATACACATGCAGTCATAGATAAGCATATATAGGTATCTATATGAGTGTGTATAAACAAATGTCTATACAGGTTTTATGTGGGCATATATATAAATATACGCATATAAGAAAAATATACAGAAATATGTGCATAAAGATGTTTACATCCAACAGGATGCATATCTGCTAAGTCAAATTTTACTGACTTTTATAATAAAGAACTTCAGGCAATGTCTTAAAGTAAATGGGCATCCTTTGGCTGCAAATGTGTGTGCAGAATAGGTGAGTTATAAGTGAACGGTGAAAACATGAGCACGTAGTGAAGATACAGACGTTGAAATTTAAAGTGAAAATGGCCACTTAAAATGAGAGCGAAGTTTGTTAGTTGTAAATTGTGATGGGGGCAGATTTGTGTTTGCAGCTCAGCAGATGTACATCAGAGTTTTCCATTATCTACAGCTGCATCAGGTTATACTTACTGACAGGCTTGATGTTTATCTTTTAACACAGAATGAAAAACAAATTCTTCTTTCTCGCCCTGTAGTGTTAAAATGTGCTCTTTGATGATGCTTTGATGGGTTCTGAAATTCTTGCTTCAAGTTAATTGCCAGCCTTTAAGCTTGTCTATGTGCTTGCACTTCTGTTTGACTGACGATTACGTCTCTCAACCAAGTTAAATACTAGCTAGGAGAACAGCTTTTTGTATATGTTATCACAGGTGGTAGATAGAACAGCTAAAGCTTTTGATTTACTTTCCAAGCATAATTGCTACCTTACAGAGATGTAGCATATATCATGTTGTTTTCCTGTATAAATTTTAACACATCCATTGTTATTATGGCTTCTGAAAAACATCAAACAGCTTTTCTTTTAGTTGATCATGATCTAGGCACAGTATCATCACGAGGAGGGGATGGATATGTCAGAAAAGAGAAGGGGCTCTTCCTGTGTACTCTGAACAGCCTGGTGTGGAGCAGGATTAGCAAATTGAAGGAGATAAGATGGTTACTGTTCACGGACCTATGGAGGTCTGCGCATCTGACTGACTGTGCAGGGAAAGGAATGAAGTGATGACTGAGTACTATGTGAAGAAAGCAAATAGGAAAAGCAAACAATGGCTTTTTTTTTTTCCCCTTTCTTTGTGCTTTTGATTGCTGGAATCCTAATGTTTTTGCAACAATACTTGGTTAAATGATTTCAGACAGAATTCACTTTTTGTTTTGCGTGTCTGTACGCCTTTTAAGGAATGCTGCTCTTAGGAAAAGAAAGCTATTTGAAAGGTTAGAGATGTCCAAGAAAATGGCCTTTTAGAAAAGAGGACCTGTGTTGTTTTTCCCAGCAGTAAAAGAGATGATGCTGTTTATTAAACTGTGCATACCATATGATGCTTCATATTTTTCCATTTGATTTCCTGTAGGGTGATTTCACTTGGAACAGCATGTCAGGGCGCAGCGTTCGGCTGAAGTCAGTTCCCGTTCAAAGCCTCTCGGAGCTGGAGCGTGCTCGGCTGCAGGAAGTGGCTTTTTATCAGTTGCAGCAGGACTGTGACCTGGGCTGTCAGATTACTATTCCCAAAGGTAAGGGCTTGATAAACCACCTCTGTTTAGATTACTAAGTCACTGGCTTCGTATCACAGAATTAAAAGGCAGAAAACACTTAATCGTTTATTCCCCACAGGCATTGTCTTCTATTTCATTTTTGCTTAAACATAGCAACTATGTAAAAATGACTGGTAAAGTTGTTTGTCTGCTGTGTCCAATTCAGGCCACCTGGGGTGGGATCATCTGATCAAGGACAGATGTCTACGGGGTAGATAATCAAAATCAGACCTATTCATGCTAGAATGTCTTGAGAGACAGTCTGAGCTGAGAGAAAAAGGCTTGTCTTACACTTCTCGACATCCAAAATTACACATCTGTATAGTTCAGATAGATCATGTCATAAAAGTCTGAAATGCCACTGGCAGTTCCAGTGGGAAATGAGTATGTGTATATGGAGGTAATATCATTCAAGACAATAGAGTGTATATATTCAGAGAATCATAAAATAGTTTGGGTTGGGAGGTACCCTTGAAGGTCATCTAGTCCAACCCACCTGCAATGAGCAGGGACATCTTCAACTAGATCGGATTGCTCAGAGCCCTGTCTAGCCTGACCTTGAGTGTTTGTAGGGATGGAGAATCCACGGCCTCTCTGAGCAACCAGTTCCAGTGTTTCACCATCCTCATAGTAAAGAACTTCTTCTTAACATCTAATCTAAACCTCCCCTGCCCTAATTTAAAACCATTGCCCCTTATCCTGTCACTACATGCCCTTGTAAACAGTCCCTCCCCAGGTTTCTTATAAGCCCCCTTCAAGTATTGAAAGGCTGCAATAAGGCTTTGCCCAAGCATTCTCTTCTCCAGGCTGAGCAACCTCAATTCTCTCAGCCTTTCTTCATAGGGGAGCTGTTCTATGCCTCTGATCGTTTTTGTGGCCCTCTTCTGGATGTGCTCCAAGAGATCCATGTCTTTACTCTGCTGAGGACTCCAGAGCTGGACACAGCACTCCAGGTGGGGTCTCACCACAGCAGAGCAGAAAGGGCAGAATCGCCTCCCTCAACCTGCCGGCCACGCTTCTTGTGATGCAGCCCAGTGTGTGATTGGCATTTTGGGCTGTGAGCGCTCATTGCCAACTCATGTCCAGCTTTTCATCCACCATTATCCTTTTTCATCCACCATTATCCCTTCTCTGCGGGGCTGCTCTCAATCCCTTCATCCCCCAGCCTGTATTGATATTGGGGGGTTGCCCTGACCCAGGTGCAGGACCTTTTACTTAGCTTTGTTGAACCTCATGAGGTCTACATGGGCCCGCCTCTCAAGCTGTCTCTAGATGCCATCCCTTCCTTTCAGCATGTCAACTGCACACAGCTTGGTGTTGTTTCCAAGCTTGCTGAGGATACGCTCAATCCCACTGTTCTGTGTCATTGATGAAGATATTAAACATCACTGATCCCAGTACAGAACCCTGAGGGACGTCACTTGCCATGGATCTCCGTCTGAATGTTGAGCTATATTCAGAATATTGGAGCTTTGGAGCATAAATACTTTTTTTGTGTTCTCCTTGCTGTTTTCTCCTGGGACTGCCATGAAAGGCCATGAAAGCCAGGATCTCTTTCCAGTCAACCCACCCTTCCTTCACAAGATCCCTTGGAGTTGCTGGAATTTGGCACAGTATTGCCAGGCCTTGCAGACTAGGAAGTGTTGGATCTTTCAGGTTCAGATCACACACAAGACCAGGTTTTATTTTCACAGTACGTATACACATGGGTAAAAATATAACATGTAATTAATTTTAGATACATTATGTCTGAAAAGTGTAATTTTAAACATAAAAACTATATAAGAATAATATAAATTCTGGTGAAGTAACTTAAACTAAAAAGCACTTTACAAAGTCAGGAACCTATGCTCCTTTTTCACCTCTGCTGCCGGTCCCATCATTTCATGTATGTTTTGTTTTACTTTGGATGCGAAATAAATTACTATTCAATTTTGCCATTTACCAGAGATATCATTGATAAGAGGTAAATTATTTCATATCTGCATATGTGTTCTGAATGACTACGTAATTTTTCTGTGTTCTAAAGTATGCAGGGTGAATGAATGACCAGTGTAACTGAGTTTTAAAATGTTAATGTACCATCTATTGAAGGAAATGAATGTAATAACTAGAATTAAGGTACATCCAATATTTAACTGTTCATCATTTTGCTGAGTCTGGCACCAATTTTGGCGTATTGGAATGTGTGTAAGTATTAATCAGAATATGTATAAGTATTAATAATTCTGTCATTCCACCATGCTACATCTCTGCTGGCACTTGAGGAAGAGAATAAGAATCTACTTTATTCTTAAATTACTACGGGTTGGTTTAGGCCCTCTTCAGAAACACTCTGAAGCCTGCTTCATGTTCCCATCCATCTTGAATGTTGTGGAATGAAAGTGTGTTGTAAGAGGGTGCAGGTAGCCATCCAGTTGATTTACTAACATCACAGGACTGTCTAAATGGCAAACTTTTTAGCAGTGTGAAAGTGGCTTAGGCACTTTGGGCATGCAAGAATACAGACAAAATAAAAGTATCACAACCATTTGTGCCTCGAATTAAGAACAGGCTGAAGGCTGTTAAACATTTTCTGTGGTTTTTTGTTTGTGTTTTTTTAAGGAAAGAGAAGGCAAAGGAAAAAAAGTGATATGTAAAACTAGTGCTATCTGAATAAGAGAGCTGGAGGAACTCTCTAGTTCTGGAGGAATCCAAGCATAGAAAGATGTGTTCTACAGCTCTCTTGTACGTCAGAGAATGCCATGTGGAAATATTCAGGAGCAGAGTTTAGTGGGACAGTTTATGTATTAGGAAATATGGAAAGCTGTTTTAAAAGTTGCAATTCTTTGTGGGTTTTTGACAGTTCTTCAAAAGTTGAGAGTGAATGACATTAGAACATGCTTGTGCCTGCTGGGCATTTGGTTCCTGTGGGCACTTGAGTAATTAGGTTTACTGGCACAGGTATTGTGGAAAGTGAAAATTCATTGTTCTTGGGTAACAAGTGTTTGTGCCAGGCATACTTGTGTGGAAAGTCAGAGTGTAGAAACATCTGCTTTATCTTCACAATCATAGACATGCTGCTATTGGTTGCTTCTTCTTCATGTTTCAGTCCTCCCATGCTCGGAAGCCCCCTTTGTCACAGCAGGTGCAGTTAGTTAGCACTTCTAGGGCACATCTGGTGATTGCCATACTTGTAGAGGAATGTGTAGAAGGCAACACTTCAAGTACAATCCCTCTTCTGCTCTGTATTACAGCCATGGCTGTTAACGAAGTGTGTTACTGACATCTCTTACATTGAAAATCCTGTGGTCACGTGAGAGCGGGCCACCTCCCACAGGAATGTATCGAACAAGCGTGTCATTTAAAACACCCGATGATTGCACTGCAGTGGTCAGTTAGAATGAGTTCAAATTGATCGAGAGTTGTTGTTTTTATATGACAGAAATGCTTCAGGTTTGTTTCTTGTCCTTTTGTTTTTCTGCCTGGTATCCGTCTTTCAGATTCTGAAACTTCGGATGTAATGAACATCTTTCTCAGCTTCATGTCATTCCCTCATCTGCCATCAGTAACTATAGCAAGAATTGTTTATACTGTCTCTAGGTTAACGTGGTAAGTTTCAAGAGGCTTATCATTTCCAAGCAGAGCATCACACAGTTTCTGTACCAACGCAATTGCTCTGTGAAAGATTTTTAATTTGCTGCCTGATGCTTTGAATGGCACATTACAATTCTGGTGCAGCTGCAGTTTAGAATGTACTGGGTTTTTTTTTCGGTTTCAGGGAAGTCAATCTTCTCTTTATGATGGCAGAAAAAAACCCAACAAAACAGCAGTGATGAAATTCATTTTAGATGTGAATACATCCTGGTCACTTTCCAATTGTGTATGTTTTTGTGTGTAAGTAGTGAGAAAAAATGAACCTTTTATACCACATCTTACAAAAAAGGTTAGTAAGTCAGGTAGCTTTTTCAAAGTAAAGCTGGGATCAAGGCAGGAGAGGAGCTCTATTTATGGACTCCAGGTAGCTCTTGGGCAGAAGAAGTATAGAGGGAAGCTTTTGTGGAGCAGTTTCCTAAATACTTCATGGTTATAACTCTCCTCACTCTCACAGTCCTCTCCCACTCCACTGAGCCTGTGTTTGGGAGCACTGGTAGGCACTGCAGGCCTTTATCAGTTAGAGCAAAAGAGGACTTAGGACTCTAGCCCTAATTCAAGTCCTCAAGCATCTGTCTGGGTGTTAAGGTACAATTGTGAACCCGTCAGTTGGGACTTGAATAGGATTTGGGAGTCAGAGATCACAGCTGGAATTTTTACCTCCCTATTCAAGAAGAGGCTGTGGCTGCTCAACTTTTGCCAGCCCTCAGCAGGATGCACCACTGTCTTCCTGGCTTTGAAACGGGGCTGGAGGAGATGTGGAAGGAAAGGATAACCAAGGAAACAAAGAAATACTCAATGCTAGTTCTGACTGCTACTTAAGTAGGTGTGCATTTACGAGGAGGGCATCCAAAAATAAATGGCTAAGCTGCTTTTTTATGATTTCTCATTATTAGGAAGACAAGGGGGAGATACATGGATAATTAGAAGTAATGAAGCTTGTATAAATACAGAAATGCAGAAAAAGGAAAAGAGAAGATGAGAGGGTTGCTAGAAAATAAATGCTGTCTGTGAACTGTTGAATCTGCATGACCTTTATTGTGAGGCATCTATAGGAACTTGATTTCAGTAGGGCAGAGGCAGAGGAGCAATGTATATTTTCTCATTTTTTTGTTTTCCTGCACTATAACAAGCAGAAATTTGGCCAATATCTCTCGTTATTTGGATAGAAATGACATCTTTGTTTCTCACCTTGACAGCAAGTTTTTGATTTCTGATCTACCTCTCTGTATAGAAATTGTCACATTCAAATCTCCATATATCAACTATGTTTTATGCTTTATGATTTTTCTTACTTCTTGTTGCTTTGTCCCTTGTGGCGGCAGAAGTGGGATGTGTTTTCTTCATAGTGTCCACAAAGAATAACAGAAAATGGTTTATGTTTTCACGTGAATGAAACTCTTACAGTTTCAGAAGTTGCTTGGTTATATTTCTCACTGGTAATACTGTTCTATGCTGTAGCCACACAGGGAACTTTGCTGCACAGCAAGCATCTTGATGTAGTTAGGTAAATTGTATTAATACTGCAATAACAATCCAGCTGCCTGCATTGTCCTAGGATACAAAAGAAGCATGACATGTACAGGAAAATAGAAAACTCGTGCTGTTATCACACCAAGTCAAACCTCCAGAATTCTGGGGAAGGGTTGTGGCTAGCAGGAAGCTTAGAGTTGTGTGCCTGCAGAAGTCTTGCGGGCTAGGAAATTTTCTCCAGGGAGTTTCCATACTCCTTTCTCTTGCCTCTTCTGTAACCAAATACAGATGGTGCTTCTTGATAAAGGAGAAGAACTGATGCCTGAAGGAGGGTCTAGGAAAGCAATTCAGTAAGTGCTGTTGACTGCTCAAAAGTGTGTATGATATTCTTCCACTGAAATTCTTTGAAAAGTTACAAACTTGGAGGGATTTCTGGACAAGCACCAGAAAGCAGTTGTATTTCTACTCATGTCTGCTTAGTACTGCTTTTACTTGGATAAAACAGAGGTGTCGCCTGTAGTGCTCACTAACACAGCATTGTCCAAGATCACTTTTAGAAGAAAATATTCTGCTTATTCTTGCCCAACTCTGGTTTCTAGGACTGGGACAGGGCATTGGTAGGAACCCCTTGGGAAGAGCAGGTGAAAACATTCATCCAGTGGCGAAGAAAGGGATGTTAATAGGAAGAAGAAGATAAGAAGATTTTCTTCTTTTACACAGAACTGCTGTAACCTATTCAGAGGCTTTATATTTTTATTATGTAAGTATGCTACATGTTACCACTGAGAGACTTTTCAATCTGAAGGAAGTGGCGATGAGCAGGATGCGGCCTGGCTGATACGATCATTGCCCCTCAGTTCCAAAAAGGTTCATCAAGTCAGAATACTTTCTGCTTTCAGTAGAGAACTGCCCCTAGCCTCACTGGTTTGTGGATTGACATGTCCCCTGAATCCCATAAGAAGAATATGGGCTCCAAGTGTAGATCATTTTATATCTGTATTTAATCTTAGTTTAGCAGATCTGTCATCTTAAGGCAGCATCAGCAGATCTATCATCTTAAGCTTGCGGCACTGATGAGACCTCCTGATACCCTGATGTTCACCCTTAAGTGGATGACGCGTTGAAAGCAACTTTCGAAAATGGTGACGATGAATGTAAGGAAGAACTCAGAAGGACCAGGAATCAGAAAGGGTTCTTGTGATGAAGAACACTGTAGGACTAGTCAATTATGAGACACTGAGGTAGACAAAAACTGGCTAGGAAAAAGTGTTCTCTTTGATTCTCAAAAAAGGGGAACAAAATGAAAATTTATGCTGAATTCTGTTATTGAAGTTTGGAAATATTAATTTAACAAGTAGAATTTGAGGGTATATTATCCAAGTTTTGCACAGACCTTCAGAGATTCTCGCTGGTTCTGGTTCTAACCTCCTAAACTCTTTCAGGCCAGAATTTCACCAGTGAGAAAGTCAATGAGGGACTTTTGTTTGTGTGTGCGCTAGTTTAGATTTCAGAGGCCTGGACTGACTCAGCTTAGAAGTTCTTCCAGGCAAGAATCCTGGAAGTATCCTTTAAGTTTTCATATGTCATTTTCTTATAATTAATAATAATAATAAATCCTAATATTGAACCATGTTTTAGTAGAGTATCACAGGGATGCTATAAAGCTTCATTTTTCATAGGAAGACTATTAGCAGAAGAGTTCAGTCCCATGTCTTCAAATTGACATGGTGAAATATCTTTGGAAGTCTTCAAAATACAAGATTGGTGTATCTAAGATTGAATAGAGGTTATGTGTTGGCACAGGTCTATTGACAGATCAGATGTGACAGATTACAAGACATGCAGCACATCGGGCTAAGGCCAGAACGTCCCTCTCTGATGACTTACCTTGCTTTTGTTGACTTGGGTCACAGCTTTAGTGTTATGTTGATGTAGTGTTTTGGTTTTAACATGCACTGTATATATTTATGCGTTGGTAGAGGCGTTGCATGCATTTGCTTTGCACCTTCGCGTTTATTTTAATGTTTTTCAAATATTTTGGAGTGAAAATCCAAAGGTGAGCCACAGAATTTGTCTTCACTTTCCAGACAATAAACAGGCCAGCCACCTATTTTACCAAGTGTACCAAATGTAATACTTCAACTGCCTTTACTAAGCAGATTGCTTACTATGTTGATGCCACCTGTGACAAGAATGTATATCCATGGAATTTCTTATCTTTAACAGTGACTAGATCATAAATTATAAGTGTTCCATTTTCTGATGGATTTTTTCTTTTTTTTAGACTTACTCTGGGACATTAGAGGGAGAGAGAAGTTAATCCTTAATTTTATTGCCAAATCTAGTTCTCAGTTCATTTGATTAGTTGTAATGCCTGTCTTCTAAGGTTGAATTTAGAAACGTAAATGAAGTCCCAGGCATTTAACGGAAGGTATTGCTCATGCTGCTTGAACATATTCTGTTGTACAACTTTGTGTGGAATTTTTGGAGGCAGTTCCACCAGATGTGTGACACTGTGCATCTGCTCACATGAAGTGAGCATTTGTCTCCTGTGTGACTTGCTTTAGTAAAGTGAATTTGAAGGAACAGGGCTGGATAAGTGTGTGATTACAGACGGAGCGCTGAGACAACTCCATCTCTGAAATGAAAGAAAACATACGTAGCTGAGCTCTCTGATTTTTTTAATTTGTTCATTGGCACACTTTGCCCTCAGTATGTTCTCGTTAACCTCTGATTAAAAATGGGAATTCAGAGTTTCACGTTCTTCACTTCTTGTTTATTTTGGCAAGGGGTATTTTTTCTGGATCTGTTTTTTTGCTTACATTACTTGTCATCGTATTTCATTATCCATTTTCCTAAACACTGAGAGTGATTATGATTTTTATCTGGACTTGCATTATTGTGAGGACTTCAAACTGCTCATTGTTTTTAATCACTGACCATGTTATATCCTTTATAGGCTGTTGCAACAATGCAAGGCATCTAAATAAACTGTAGCCTATACTTTGTGGAGCTACAGGATTACAGACTGGATCCTGTTGCATTGGCGTCAATTTATCTTTTAAGTGAAGAGGCCAACCTCTACCAATTCTTCTCATATAAATACAGTCTCTAACACGATCCTGTGATTTTCTTTCAATATGGCAGTGTTCATGAAGATTGTATTAAAAGACAAGCAAGACTGTGTGAGCTAAACTCTGTTCTTTTATGCTGTATCAGTAAGTCTTGGATACACTGCATCAGGCTTGTATCAGACTTGGTCAAAGATGAAAACTGTATATCTTGCTGATTTTGGATGTAGCCTTCCCTCTCCCCCATTCAGATTTTCCATGGAAACATGATTTTCTATAAGGATTTTTTTTTCCTCTTGGGAAAATAAAAACGATATCGCTCAGTCTGGAAGAAAGAAAATAAAAATTACTTAATGTTTTATGCTAGGAGAAGTCCCAGCTGCTGCAGAGTAGAGGTTGTAAGGGCGCACAGCCTTGCACTCTGCTACACAGGAGTTTGGCAAAATGAAGGTGACAGGAGCTTTTCTAGGCAGGGAGATAAGCAAGCCAAAACCAGATCCTTTAATTTTTTTTTTTCCTCCCAGTAAGGAAATTTGCAGGCATTTCTTGTTGTGATTTTTTTCTTTTTCAAATTTATCTTTGTCACCACTGAGACAAGAAAAAAGTGGAAATACATAAAGCTTTCAAGAAAGTAATTTTTCAAATGGTTGAAGAGGAGAAGCAATTAATTTTCTTCAAAAATTAAGAAAGTTTTTAGTGTTCTGTTTATTTTTTAAATTTTGCTGTCAGTAGGTATCTTTATATAACAGACTCTATGTAATGCTCGGGAAATGTATTTCCTAGATTTTCTTGTTTCACGTAGCAGGTTCTACATGTTTTACATCAGGAAAAAAATTATTCAGCGTATCTGTTCTGTCAGTTAGAGACAAGTTAATAGTTTTAATAGAAAACATTTTTACTCACTACAAACAAAACAAAGTTTGCCTTTTTAATAATTACTTTGTATTTTGGTAAACAGCTACAAGCTTTGATCGAGAAGCAGCGTGTGTTTTCTCCATAGCTGTGTGACTACAAAACAGAATTAGAAAATGCCAGACTTCTTCGTGAAATCAATGACACTGTTAATGTGAACATGAAAAAAAGACAGTGTATAATGCAACACCTTTAAAAGACAGATTTGTGTTAACTTCTGAAAATCTACCTGTTGTGTAGGTGTGGTTTGTGAAGGCAGAGGAAGGGAATGGGGCCAGGGATGGGCGTTGAAGGAACACTTTGCTTTTCATTGCGCAGGAGTGCAGAAGGACAGGATTCTTGCTGCAAGTATCACAATGAAGGGAAAAAAACTTGCTGAAACTCCAGAGGTAAATAGGGAAACGTTACGATCCACGCTTCCTTATACTCTTGTCATGCGACTTAGTTACTGGAGATGGAATTGTGACCGGAAGTCTTCATTATTACGACAGTGGCTTATTTAGATGCCAACTGTTGTGGGTTTAAGCTACTGCTCTAATAGATCCAAATCCAGAGACTCCTGCATACTTATAGTTGACATGAGGAGCCATTGAGCTTCGAAATTACTTCTGAGACATCAAAAAATACTATCTAATATACTTTCCTTAATATTACACTTGAAATAGCTATTGACTATAAGTACATATAAATACATTTCAATATTCTGTCTGTATTAGTGTGCCACATGGAAGTCTCAGGTTCCATTTTAAAATGTTGACTGTATTGAAAAGTTCAGGCACATGGCCTAAGCAAAGCAGTGTTAAGAAAGCGAAATGCACATACAGAGGCTCTAAAACACTGTGTTTTGAAAAATTAGATTTTTTCTTTGCTTTCTAAATCTTTGTGAGAACACTAGTGTAACTGAGGTAGTCTTGACTGTGTTCTGCCAAACCTGTCTTTAATATTTGATGTAGTACTGGCCCTTTGTGTTTTGAACACTCAGATAGTGCTTTGCAAATATTCCATGTAAGTGTGTGGTAGTTCCGTAATGACTTAAGATTTTATGCTTTATGAAAATTCAAAGCCAAAGAATAAATACCAATAAATATATCCCATGTGAGAAGCTTTTTGAACCTTTATGAAGAATACTGACATTGCAGCCTACTAATTTCCATGTTCTGCTTGCCTTTGCTTTATTCCTGTGGTATACATCTTTAAAAAGAAATCAGTTGAAAATCAAATTTATTTGTTATGTTTGTTGCTCCTTTCAAAAATGCATTAGGGAAGTGCCTTAAGTAGAAGGGTTAGCTTCTGAAGTTTCTTCAAAGTCATGGTTTCAGTGGACCTGTTGTGGTTGGTACCAGATGTGTAACACATCTCTAAATACAAGTTAGGAAAGATAAAGTGGCTACAGTTATACTTATTTTATCAGAGGTGTGGTACTATATATGACTTGGTATTAGGCTTTTACACTGAAATGGCTACCTTGAGATTTAATGGAGACCTAATAAAAAAGTTTTTAAGAATAGATTAGACAAATGTCTATCAGATTATTTCTGTGCAGGAAGTCAACTCAAATGTTCTCTGCAGAGCTCATCATGCCTTTTGTCTATGCGGTTCACATTTTCAACACCTGTTCCTGTTTATTAATAAAAATGTATGTAAGCTAAATGACTGATGATACAGAGGACAGACAATTATTCCAATGAAACATTATTAGAAAGAAGGTCCGCTGGTTATTTTTCAAGAGATAGCATCTCAGCTTTGGGGGCCACCAATCTGTCCAGTGAGAGACCTTCTGCACCATGATTCCGCTTCCTTACACTAGAGGCTCCTTTCATTTAATTTTTTTCATCAAGGCTGTGAGCAGGAATATTTTGGACTAGTTTATTAGTTCTGGAGGGAGCAAATTATGAAGGCCATTTTATTTTCTTGCACAGCTCCTTCTTTAATATGAGAATCTGAGGAAGGACTTGTATGAAGGATTCATAACAACAAAGTGGTGTTCAGAAGACAGTGGGCACCTGACTGCCCCAAACCATCTCTGTGTCCACTGGTGGGCGCCCTGAATTCCAGAGAGTTGGAGGAATTTCCTCATCATTTGAATAGCCCAACCCATGCTCATCACAGAATCACAGAATGTCAGGGGTTGGAAGGGACCGTGAGAGTTCATCTAGTCCAGCCCCGCTGCCAGAGCAGGATCCCCTACAGTAGGTCACGCAGGAACACGTCCAGGCGGGTTTTGAATGTCTCCAGTAAAGGAGACTCCACAACCTCCCTGGGCAGCCTGTGCCAGGGCTCTGTCACCCTTACAGGGAAAAAGATTTCCTAATATTTCTGTAGAACCTCCTATGCTCCAGCTTGCACCCATTGCCCCTTGTCCATCACTGAGAAGAGCCTGGCTCCATCCTCCTGACACTTCACATTTTTAGAAACAAGGTCACCCCTCAGTCTCCTTCAAGCTGAAGAGACCCGACTCCTTCAGCGTTTCTTCATGAGGGAGATGTTCCATGCCAAGAAAAACCCGGGGGAAAGGAAGATGTTCTCATGCCAGGAGAAACCTGGGGGAAAGCTCTAAGGGACATGTGAAGAAACTCGGTTGCTCCTTCACCTGCCAGTACGGGTGTGCCAAGCCAGATTGTCAATACACAAAAAGTTGAATCCTAGCCAAATGCCAGCAGTTGAATGACTGGTCTGCCTCTAGCCCACCCCGTACTGTGGGGATTAAAGGTAATTCTCCTTAACAAATCAAGAATCACTTTGAGTAGGAAAGGCATCAAACTACTTTCCTCACTCTGTATTATAAAATTACTTTTTATTCAGGTAACTGATGGCAGGAGACAGTCAATTTTGCTCTGCCTCTAGTGAACTGAAAGCAGTTTTAGAGCTGTTATTTGTGCTTTTCGCATCTCAAACTGCAGCATTAAGACTGCTTTTTGATGTTTGTTTGGGAGTTTGGTTGGGGTTTTTTTTCCCCAGTACAGCTAAAATATTTTCTTTTACTGTAGTTGTTTTGATGTAGCAATGTGGACAGTTTTTGACCTATTTTGCTGTCAGTTATGAAAGCATTCCAAGCAGGGGTTATTGCTCAGTCTTTCTCAAAACTTTTAAACCTCTGCCCATCATCATAGTGTCTGAGTGCCTTCCATATGGAGAGAATGGCAGCAGCAAAGTCCCTGATGTACCACAATCTGTTTAAGTTAGGAATTTACCTGCCTTTTCAGTTTAGGGAAACTCCTACCACACAACAAAGACTCCTACAATGTGAAAAACGTACAATGTGAAAAACGTACAGTGTCTATATTTGGCCTTGCACTTGCTACTTCACATTATTGGTTTGTGAATCCTGTCACCAGTCTCAGTGTAGCAAATATTGCCCCAAAGTATAGAAGGAGTGGTTCCCTCTCATTTCAGTATACCTGGAGACATTGTTTGACTTCCAGTATTGTCACAAGGCTTGTGCTCAATCAAAAGACCTTCCTGGAGAAAAAAGTGTACCAAGTTGTCTTTGGCCCACTCTCTCTATGGTTTTTTTGGGAGGACTTTTTTTTTATGTGTGGTATTTTATTATTACTTTATTGTATTACAGTGCTATGATTTGGGACTTCTTATGGCATGGGAAATCCTGTGCTAATATAGGCACTGAATGAAGCAGAGCTTTGTATTAGTTGAGAATCTGACTCTGTCTATGCACAGGGAAGTCAGACCTGGCATTCTGCATCTGTGTTCCCTTTCCAGGGATTCACCTACTTTTTGTACTCTCCAGTGACAGGCACAGAAAGGCGTACAAAGGCATTTGGCCTTTCCTTTGTAATCCTCTAAAGGCTGCCAGGTAGCTTTGTATGCTTTTTTCAGTAAGTTTTTTCCATCATCCATTCTGTATGTGACAGCAGCAGCAGTTTCCTTCCTCCTAGATTAAAAATTATGGAGCAACTGGGGTTTTTTTGTTTTTTTTTTAATGTGAAGTTGGTTTCATTATGTCCACTATCGGTTTAGCAAACACCAGTAAGGTCCAAAAATATAGTTTGGTGGGTTTTTTCTTTCCTCTGTGGGACTCACTGAATAACTGAGCAGTTCCTCAGTGTTCATATAATACAGCCACTTAAAATGTATTGGTAGATAAAGAAGTAAGGTGTAAAACTGTATGTTTTTTTCTCTCCAGTAATGCCAAAATTGCTTCTGGGGAAGCTATGCTCATGCTCATCATTAGACCTGCAGCTCCTCCCGGCACAGCTGGAGCACGGGTGGCTGGGGGCAGGACTGGAAAGTGGCTTTATGTGTCCCTGCTCTTCTCCTTACAGTGGGGAGGCTGTGCTGGCAGCCACCTCCCTCAGGGCTTCTGCAGCCCCGACCTTGCTCCAGAGCCCAAGTCCCGTATCCCCTCTCTACTAAGGTTTGGCTCTTGCCCTTGAAGTATGTTGCATCTACCTTCGCCCTCCAGTTAATGCAAGTCCCTCACGACAGAATCATGTAAGAACATATCTGAAAATACCAAAGTAGTTATTTCTTCTAGCATGTATATTTGGAGACTATTAAAAAACTTACATGAGTTAGGGAAGGTGTAGGCAAGTAGAGCGGACATGTCGTGTTTTCTTTTGATTCTTCTATCCCTAGGAAATGAGTAGTATTTGCTATCTGAATTAGAGAATTCCTAAAAGTAAGCTTTTTTTTTTTTTAATTGCGAAGAAGAGTTCATACCTATGCCATTACAGTGATAGTCCATATCTGTATCCTGCTCTTTTCCAACAGGCAACGGTTTTTATTCAGCAAGTTGGGACATGGCTGTTTCGTAGAAATAGATGAGAATACAGTTCAATAGAACTCTAGCATTTTTTTCACTCTTAACAGTTTTGATTCTAGTTTGGAGCTACACTTTTTAGATGTGTTTTCTCACAGGACAAGACAGTCTGCTGATCGTATGCTCAACACATGTAAATTGGCTATCACCTTTGCCTTCAGAATAGATGTGTGATCTATTAATAGCTGACAAGCAAATTATGGAGGACTGTTGTGGTTTTTTCTAAAAAAAAATATTGTGTGATAATCACAAAAGGTTATTGTAGTATGCAGCTTTCTTTTTGAAGCAGTTGAAGTTTCCAGCAGTTTTGCCTTCTAGGCAGGTTCCACGGCAATTTGTGAATACTTTCTGGATAAATAATTTAAGTCATATATCAGTATGACAGGATTCTTACAATTCTACAGTACAGAGGTGGTCTATAACGCAGGATTTAAACTCCTAGCAGCCGCATCCTGCACATTTGGACTTTGTAATTCCTCCGTGTTTCATTTTAACAATCATTAATGCCTTAGCCCAAGGGGGTTGAAGCTTTTATCCGAAGAAGATGTGCTAAGGCAGGTTACCAAAGAGCCTGGTGGGATGAGGGAGAGTGCAAAGCACACTTTTGTCTGATGGTTGTGGTTTTTCTCAAACGGTAGTATTGTATACACTGTGTATTGCTGAGAGCATGTTTTCCTGCGTGCTCAGCTTCCCGCACACCTCTCGCGGTTTCTCACTCTGGGAAGGATTTGGGTCAGGCACTGCTCCTGCCCTGAGGGCCGCAACGCCCCAGCTCTGGTCCCACCTGCAGGCAGCCCATGGGGAGCTGCAGCCCTTCCCCCGACGAACAGGCTTTTGTTTCAGCTCTGCTCTTTTCACGCTGTTTCTTCTGCTGTAAACCAGAATCTGTAGCTCTGGTTCTCTAGTTGAAATTGTTTACCTTCCATCTGTGCTGCAGCTGGCACTGCTCTGGAGGTTACTGCGTGAAGACAGAGCATTTCCACAACAAGTTAATCTAAATAAACATTTCAAGATGGACATTTATAGTCACAGAAACGGCTAAGTAAAACCAGGACCCTCTTCTTCAGCAGAGCAGCTCCAAGTGTGCATTCAGAAGCGAATTTGATTTGAATAGCGACCCAAAGGAGAGGCTTCAACCACAAACTTAGTCCATGAACGAACTGCAGTCTTGTCTTTATTGTACTCTGTCAACACAGTTTAGCAGTGTTTTCTGATTGCAGAGTCTCTCTTACCTGCAGTATTGCACAGGCAAAAGAGACCGTAGCTTGACGTTCAGCTCGCAGTCTGAGCACGGGAGGCTGACACATGGGAAATGTGTCACTCTCAATGAGTGGGGTGGAGTGACAGCTGCTGAAGAGAGGTCAAACTTGGTGCTTTGTGGTGCCGTTGGTAGTAATTTTCAAGGCTGAATGGATTGCATTGTTAGAAAATAGAATCTATTTTTACTTGTTTTCTTTAAATGCAGTTAAATCCAATTACTAATGCCCATTAAGGGAAGATGGTCACAAATATAACTACTACAAAGAAGTATTTAAGAAATCTCACAATATCAACTTTCTCATTCATTTCTGATTTTATAAATGAGCTATGGGTATTATATTCACCTCTCATAAATACTGTCTTTATACTATGTGAAAATAACCCTTAATTGTAGAACATGACAACTTTTCTTCCCTAAATGGACAAGAAACACAATTCTCATAAGCAAGGGAAATCCTCAATACTTCGGGAGGGAAGTTCTCTTTACTCAGTAACCCTGTAAGCAAAAGCAGATTTTTTTTTTTGTAAAGAACCCACTGGGTTAAATTTGTTTAAATTCATACATAGAATTTTTGAATTATTCTTTTGATTAACAAAAAAAGTGTCCTTGCATGTAAGTAACCTGAAAGGAACATCCATTCTTATAGATAATCCACAAACCCATGTATATAAGGAAAGAAAATGCTGAAGAATCACATTTTTTACAGGTTCATGTCAAGCTTATTGACAGGGTACCTTATATGGTCTGAAGCCTAATAGTGTCTTGAAAACTACTTAGAAAATTCAGGTGCTGTTGTACTTTTTACTGCGTATTATATTAATTATGAAAAGCATACTGGATTAGGGCTTCACAGTACAGTGACCGTTAAGTAACATGATATGAAGCTGGTAGCCAAGAGTTCCTGAATGTTAGCTCCAGGTGTGCCATGGACTGTATCATCTTGAATGAATTCCCTATTCCTAATTTGTGATGCTGTTGCTGTTGCTGAGCAACACCTGGACATACCGAATAGAATTGTTGATATACATAACTTTAAGATGAGTAAAGTAGTACTGGAAGTAAATAACAGTAAGAAGATTCAACCTGCACTACTTCTCTTTGAATCATATGTGGTTTTGGTAGGTGATCTTACGCAAAGCAACAGAGCAATCTGTCGTTAAAAAAATACAAGTACTCTGTCTTTTTTTAACTTTTAGAGCTGAAATTTCTATATCCTCAGTGTGAAAATGGCTTCTTGTTACATAGGTTGTGGAATCAGGCTCTCATTTTGAGTGGAATTTAGGCTCTGAAATGGGCTATATGAAATCTGAGATTTGAGTGTAACTGCTAGTTAAATGGTGTGGGTGATGACGCTGCAAGCAAATGTCAATCTTAAACCAGAAATTCAAGAAGAATAATCTTAGAAGTCAAACTCCATAATTCTTGTCCAAAGAAGATATATCAGTGCAAATACTCTTGTATTCTGTAGGCTGTGGGTCACTGTCCTAAAACGAGGACCTGATTTTTCAAATAGAGATGTCTTATTGGCATTAACTGAACCTGGAAGTGCTCACCACTTTGGAAAAATAGGCCATGTAGCAATTTAATATGTACTCGGGAGTTTGATTCTAGACTCTTGGTCTTTTAAATATTTGTCATGCTAGTCTTAATACATAGATGCCTAGAGAGTGGTGCATGCATTGCAGTGAAAAAATTAATCAAATATATAAATTAGTAAGCAATGAACAGAGTTCCTTTCTGAATAAACTGGTCTGCACAGCTGCCTGGGCAGGTGATCTTCAGGAAAAGCTGAATGAGTTAACAAAGAAAAAAAGTGCAGCTTCCTTCACTTTGACAATTGTTTTTTGAGTACTTTGCTCATCTTGCTAATATTCTTGAGTGAAATCTGTTGGAGCAGTATATTGCTGATATATAGAAAGAAGACATTATGTGATAACTATAAAAGCAAAAGGCTGGATAAAAGCCTGACAGCATTTATCACTCTGTGGTTTAAACATTTCCAAACTGTAAATTAAAATAGCAGCCCATATTTAATAGCACTTTGCTCTGATACAGTACTGTTTTGCATAAATGCTCTCTTATTAATTTAAGAATGTACAGGAGGTATTATGCACAGGTACTAATGCTTTACTTGTTTCCCAGGAATGCTTTAGATATTAATTCTCAAAACACACTGCAGATAATAAGTGCTAAGCATTATTATTATGAATTGGGTTCGTTTCAGATGTAAAAATGCCAGAGTTGCATAAGTCTTTACAAATATTTCAGCAGTTCTTGCCTGATGAAACCTGAATCAACAATCGTTTCAAAACATATTTATTTTTGCAGAACATAGATTGTTATTAATCACATCTTTTGCTGGGGAAGAGAACTGGAACTGACCTCAGATCTCTTGGCAGATCCCCTTACCTTAACTTTTCACTGAGATTCCTCTCGGTCTTGCTTTCGTATGCAGTTCTTTTACTCTCGCCATGGGTTAAACTGTAAATGTAAATGGTTGTAGCTCCGCTGCCTTCAGCGGAACTGCACCCATTTGCCCAAAGTAAGTGTCTCCTTTCTCTCACTCTGTTATCTTTTTCTTTGCTCAGGAGTGCAAAGAGTGGACTTTCTGTGTTTTTCTCATTTGTCCATCTCCAGAACTGCTTCCTGCTTCTTACATTCCTCTGGGCCTAAGTATCACCTGTATTCAAAATTCAAGGTTTGCAGAGGCAAATGATTTAACGTTGTCTCAGCCTGTAATTTACTGAGGAATTACTTCACTGTTGGAGTTCAAAGTCACCCATTAAGAACCAGGTTCATGAGAAAGCATTGATAGTTTGGACCTGTAAGTCATTGACCCGTCTTTCATGTAGATATGGGTGCCATTTGTTCTTGTGTACATTACTGAATATCACTAATTTTCTTGTATTTCTATTGTAGTTGTCTATGCAATGCTAAAACACTCCAGAAGTTGATGTTGTATAGGTATAAAAGCAAAATACTCTATCTTTAAATCCAATTTTGACTTTTGTTCTTATTTTTTACATCTCAGTAGACTTCAGTGGAATGTCAGAATATCAATAAATGGGTCTTTGGAGAATGAGGCTCCAAAGAAATGTGAGTCATTTATCAACAGGCTACTGTGAAGCAGTCCTTTGAATTTCTAACATCAAAAATAATTTTAAAATAATTTTAGATACATAAAGCTAGAACACAATGGTACTAGGGAACCCTATAAAATAAGCAGTATTGTCAGATGTATGTAAGCAGGCTACTGACTATTCATATTGCCAAGAGGTTATAGAAGAATTTCTGTAATAAATTCAATCTTATCAACTGGAAATGTCAGAAGGTGTGAAAAGACTGAGTATATTAATTAATCAAAGTATGACTTTGAGTTACGAACTTGTCATGCAGCTACAAAAAAGGAAAATCTAATCATAGACTGTATCAGGCAACATATTACCACCATTATATTGCTGAACTCTCATCTGGAATACCTTCCCCATTCTAGTCAGCCTTATTTCAGAGAAATGAATTCTCACTGGAGCAGGTGCAGAAAAAGGGGAATTAACATAACCAGCAAATGACAGTCTACGTCACGAGACGGGAAGCGAGTATCATAGTTAAGTAAGTGCTGGGAGCAAATACGCCTTAAATAAATGCAGAGTGCTAGTGTGCAAGTGGTTAATCAAGCTGTAGTTATAAGGTAAAAGAAATGTGGATTTTAAAGTAAAAGGATATTCAATAGCTATGAAAAAATCAGAATTTGTCCAGCTGTCTGTTGAGTCATGTTCTGGTCATGACTTTCAGCAGAATCTGAAGGAAAGCTATGGGGGAACAGCTTGTGTTTTCTTGTGAACACAATTGCAAAGATCAGAGTTAATTGACGAAGGTGCACTTCATTCCTCTGCGGTGTGTTCTCTACTGTAAAAGACCACTTAAGACACTGGCTTACATAACTAGAAAAAACTTGTTGAGGCAGATTATTTAGTGACCTTACCATAAAAGTGAAACACAGTTAATATGTGTTCATTTTTGAGTTTTTGCCATGTTACAAAACCAATAAGGCAAAAGTACGTATTCCTTAACCTTTAGCTAGAATGGTGCCTGTCTTAGCATTAGGATTAGTCCCTATGCTAGACACTTTATATTGCTTTGGAACTTAAAGAATTCAAAAGGTGCAAGTTAAAGCAGGTCCATATCTTAATCCCTGGTATTTGTTGAGACCTAATAAATAAAATGCATTTTCATTGACTTTTCATTATAAAAGATGCTGCTGAAGGAAATGATAGCCAACCTTTTGGCATAATTGTTTCAAGAATGAACCTGCCTATGCTATTGCTTAAAATCTTTGGTCCTTAATACCTTAGTGAAAACCTGGACGATATATAGGGTGTCAGAACAATAATTTCTTTGAGACTCTAATCCATCTAAACCGATCTGGACATGCTGTACTGAACTACAAGCTCCCAGTGTGAATTCAGATCAGATGGGTCATGGGAAGTTGGTCAGCTATCACCCAGTTAGTATGACTGGTATGCAGAATTTATCCTGGAGCTTAGAAATCCTCCCTCTCCAAATACAACCTTCAGCTCCACACCTGAATCAAAGCCTCGTGACCATGGCTGAGGGCTGACCAGTACTTTTCAGGTTTATGGTGCCTTGCTATCAAAAGCATCCAGCAACAAACCTCCATTGTTAAGTCTTCAAAATTAGCTTTCCATTCTGCCACATGGGCTCTGTAGACGTGCCCAGCAGCATGCAGTGGGGATACACTTTGGTTCTCCCGTACAGCCTCAATATTTGGGTGAACAAAGAAGCATTCCTTTGGGCTGAAGGACTGTGACTGTCTCTAGCCTTTTCAAAGCGTACCCCACACCCTTCCTGACTCCAAGTGCCATAGCCATCTCTACTCCATTTTCGTACAGCTTGTGCAGCATTCAGTTTGTTCAGCATTCTTTCTCTTTACTTACTTCCTTTTTTTTTTTCCCCTCTTTTCTTCTTGCAGATGGACAAAAGAGGAAGAAATCATTAAGAAAGAAACTGGACTCGTTAGGGAAGGAGAAGAACAGAGACAAAGGTAAGATAAAATGTGTACATATTTACTGATCAGGTCTTAGTTTTGCATATGAGATTTCTATAGTCTTAAAATGTATACTTTCTGGAGTAGGAATATACCTACTGCCTAGGTATTTATTTCTAAGTTGAAAAATATGTCTTGTCTTTTGTATTTGTCGTTACTATAACCCAGATCTCTTAAACTGAAAGCTTATTTCCTGTGAGAAAAGGAGGAATTAAAGTATTGTATCTTTTCTTCATTGTTCTTTCTCCCCATTTTCACCATCCAGTGCAGAGTGCAGTCTGGATAACATGATCCAGTTCTTTACCTGCAATTGCCCTCTCCTCTTTCAATTTGCAAAGCATGTGAGCCCAGCCTGAACCCAAGCAAGTCAGTTGGTTTGCCTTTCTTCTTTTTAACCTTAAGCAAGTAGCCATTGTTTAAAATCCATAAATGTTTCAGTGATACTAATCTGTTGGATTTTAGTAGACTCCATGTGATGTGGATTTTCAGATATGGTTGTACTCCTTCGATTGGACACTAATCAGCTTTATGGACTGGGTGCTAATCCACTGGATTTGACCAATAATTTGCAGCCATTTGAATCAGGTCTAGAACTTGAGACCTGAGAAGTGTCTCTGAAATTGCAGTTTTCTGCATGTATGTCCTTGTGTGTCTGATTTTGTGTTCCCTCCTGGAAAAGAAGTCCTGAAAAAGTGGGAGTAAAACTATTAACACCCCAGTTTCACAAATTTATAAGAAGAGAAATGATTGGGTTACTCTGATATTATTGATTGTAATCTAGTTTGACAGAAGGATAGAACTTTGAAATTCCATTGAAGAAATGAACATCCACATTTCAAAGTGACTTCAGATATTTGTTAGGAGGAAATATTTCTGTTCAGGGATTCTTTTGTGTGTCTTACCTTGCATGATAGCATTTATGCTAGATTCAGTTCATAACTTTGGGGATATGCTTTCTGATTTTATTCTGATGGATTTTCTGAGTGCACTTTGCCATTTAGGGCTCAGTAGTGGCCCAAAGCAAAGGTCAAAACTTTGTGCTTATTCATCCTTGTATATATTAATCTACTTCCTGGTTTTCAGCATTGCTCATATCTTCTGGTTAACTATACTCAAGCATTTCTAAAAGTCATTATGCTGATTCTCTTAATTTTAATTCCTTTTCTTTTTTTCCTCTTTCTTTTTCCTTCTTCTTGTTCTTCTTTTAACTTTAGGCATTTTAAAATATGTGCCTCTCTGCTTTTTTCCTTTCTCTCATCTTCCACTGCCGCCTTCTCATTTATAGAGATATCTTGCATCTCTCTCCATGTATAAAATATTATAGGAGCAATATATATATAGGAAATATATTTCCCCCAGACGGGAAAGTACCCCAGCACTACTCAGACAGCAGAATCTATATTTCTCTCCTTCTCTCAGGACATCTGTATTGACAGGGGTGTCTGTTTGATCACTAAGGGGACCAGGAAGGAGGGAGGACCAGGAAATTGGAAGTAGTCATGTTCCCAGCCCGGCTGTGTCAGCAGAGTGAAGAGAAAGCCATGTTGTCTTTTATTTGTTGCCAGGAGTGAACATTAGGCAAAAATAGCCCAGATAGCAGCATATGGTGCCCTGCTTCTTAGGGTTTCTGTCCATGGTTGCTTCTGGTGTATTATTCTCTGCCCTTCTAAGTTATTAAAGATCATCTGCCCCATAGATAATTGCTGAGCAGACCCTTAATCCATGATGGCAGGGGGGATGAGCAACCAGAAGGTTCTGGATTGTGCCAGGTAGTGAAAGGTGGCTATTTTCCTGTGGGAAGCCGCAACGCCAGGATCTCCCATAGCCTAAGGAGTTAGGAGGGACAGCATCCCCCAGCTTTCAGGTGATGAGCTGGCTCTGGAAGGGAAAATATAAAGGCCTTGTGCTGCTGGGCTCTGTAAGGATGAGTTTACCGTGCTTGCATCATGGCCAAGCCCCAACACCTTCCCTGAACAGTGGTCTCTGTGTCACCCAGAGTCAGAGTTAACCTCCCTCAGCAGGTGTCTCACAGCAAGCAAGCTGTAATTATAATCCTGGTCTGTTCCGTGTCGGTTTTTTAAACAAGTATTTCTACCATTTATTTTATAAAGAGAGTACAGCCAGTCCAGAACAAACACTCTGTGCTGTGGACAAGGGTGTGCTCATACACGAAGCTGGGAGCACACACTTACCCACCCGGGCAGGCCCTTCTTTCTGTTTCTTTTTGTTTTGGTTTGGTTTTTTTTCTGTGGGATTCTTTTTTTTCTTTTTTTTTGGTAACTAGTCCAGCTGCACAGTTGTTAGAAGGAAGCAGCAAGACCAGGCTGCAGGATGTCAGAGAGGAAGCAAGGAAGCCAATTTCCAAAACACTTTATACAGATGAGTTGCGACTGCCTCAACACAAACAGCTTTTTTGTCCCTTCAGTATCACTTTTGTAACTACAGTTGCAGTTAGAAGAGTATGTATTTAACTCCAAACATTTTGAGCTTCCTGTATCCCAGCCTGGGACATCCCATATACCAGGACAAGTAACACCCGAGGGGTCTGTGTTGTTAGCTCTCACCTGGAGTACCTGCCACCTGAAAAGTCTTTTTTTATGCATAGAGAGGCTCCTGAAGGTTAATCCTGACGATCACATAGCACTGTGTGATCCTGTCTGGGTGTTGCAGCCAAAGATCATCAGGATGTTCCTTTTGAAAGAAGCCATAGAGGTGGGAAAAAAGGCCAGCATGTTCATCACTAGGGACGTATGATGGAGGTGCAGGGTGCACGAGGTGTGAACCTTGGGCAACTTGTAGCATGTGTTGTGTCTTTGTGTGGAGACAGTTCCTGTGAAAGAATGAGGAGGACTTGCATCCATAGTCTTGCCTGACAAACCCTCTCCTTTAACACTGAACCATCCTAGGGTGTAGACTTCTGGAGTTGTTCTCTCTGGGCAGGTACCAGCTCTCTCTGATTTGTGCCCAGGACTGTTCTCCCACACCCCACCAGGTGTCTGTACTTAAAAGCGTAACCAAAAGGACATGGTACTCATTTCTTCTAGGACTATTTGGAGATTTAATCACTTGTATTTTAGGATTCAGTCCAGTGTGTGGCGTTTTCACTCTCCTGACATCATGTTTTATTGAGATGGGTCAGTTGATGAACCTATCTATTGGTTCAGTGAGTTTCAGCAAACTGTTATGCTTCTAAAGGCCAGCAAAGACACTAAAGTATAATTGAGTGCACTTCAAATGAGATTCATACCTTTTGACAGGTACATCTGTTGTCATCTCATTAAAACGGGAAAAATTACAGAACAAGTGATTTTTCAGTTGTTTTTGCATCTTTGAGGGCCTCACTAGAGCAGGATGTAGCAAAACTTGCCGGATGTAAACAGACGAAACAGGAGAGCAGTACTCCACCCAGATATTTAAGCAGTATTTTCAGCTTCCATCGTTCAGTGTCTTTGCTTTTCTCTACTCAGCCTTCTTATTATTAATGGCCATCATAACTGTCTGCATATGTGTCCAAACATTTGCTTTAGCTGCTGACAAACAATACTCAGGCTGGAGGAGCAGTAAAATGTCAGTGCTGCTTGGAATAAGAAATTCTCTGGATGCTCTACATGCTGGCAGCTGGGTGCTATTCTCATGCAAATTCACTGCTAATTTTGATGGCAGCAGAAGCGGAGACTTTTGTCCGTCTCCTCCCAGTGATACAGGAATCAGCGTAAGCAAGCCTACTTGGAAAAGTACACACAGGCATTCCATGCCTCCCGGAAAGGATTTCTTGTAGAAGATTTTATCAGTAAACCAGCTCCATTTTGCCTTGGTTCCAGGAAACTCTACAGGTGAACTAAGAGACCTGTTCAGAAATAATAATTACTTGTTAACTGATTTGTTGAGCAACTGAGAATCATCCTTTTTGCTGATGTTTCTGTGTGGAATGTAAATATTTAACGCGTTCATCTGTGGGACCTTAGCAGAGCTGCTCTGTATACTGGAGTTTCTGGGAAAAGGCCTTCTTGGTAACTCTGTGGCATATGCAGATCTGGCAGTAGATACTGGATTTTTCTTTACTTCGTAATTCTTGAAAGTGTCTTCCATGTTTACTTTCCAGCCATGCTCAATAAATTTAGAGGTATTTCTTACCGTTTACATTTGTTCTTCAGTTATTCAACCTACCTTGATGACAGTATGTCTTGCCACAGCCTATGAAGAGAGCTGAATAGATGAGGTTTCTTTGTTATTATAGTTTATTAGAAGTGTGGAGCTTTTTCAAGCCTTTTTAGCACCCCACTGTGCTTTTTAAAAGGCTTTGAAAATGTTTCTCATTCTCTCTAGGCATGTAAAAGGTTTTTGAAGGAACAGTGTGCCATATTTTGTACTAAAATTAACTAAAGGACTGAAGAACCTCTTAATTTCTCTTTTAAAAGAAGACCTACCCACAGAAAAAGCCTTATATCACTCCTTGAAGGTCAGTGAGCTCCAATTGGCCGGAGAAGGGTGTTTCAGCCATAGAACTGATGATGAGAACATTGTGATTATCTCAAGACATCTGGAGTCAGTGCAGGGTTTTGACGAATCTCCAGATGGAAGGACTTTTGCCATTCCCATTATGGATTGAGGTTTCAATTTCCCTTATTTTCTTGCTTCCACCACTCTCTCTACAAATGGAAAGTAATTAATTTCAGTTATCAAAACAGAGTTACCCAGTCTGACTAGCTGGGGAGGTTGACTTCAAGATCCCTCTCCATTTAAATATCCCTTTTAAAGCATATTCTCTGAGCTGTCTCCCACTCAGTTCCTATTGTTTATATAGAGGTAGTACAAACACCTCAGTAGATCTTGGTTACAGGGTTTTGTCAGTTCAAAACCAGCACTTAAGCTGTACTTAAGAAAAAGGCCCAAAGTGCTAAGGAGACTACCCAAAGTTACTACATTGTGTGCTGTTTGCTTTATTAACACTGAAGGTCTCATTAGGGTCTACCGTATAGCCCTCACTGCTTAATATATTGTTATGGTTTGTGGAATGGAAACCACAATTTTCACCACCTGAAACTTCAGAGAAGTCTTTGAAATTATTCTTGGATGCAGGGGTATGAGGCCAAGTAAGTTGACTGTATGGGTCAACATTCTGGATGTCATAATTTGATTAGCAAAAAACCTGATTTCTGATCCCTGAAACTCTTATTGGATCTGGCTGGGAGTTTTTCTGTGACATTCTGCTTTTTATTAGAAAATGATGATTTGCCACCACAACAAGATTTCTTTAGAACATATCAAGTTTTGATCAAAATCGTGTTAAGAAACTTGTCTCAACTGCGAGATGGGTGTTCTGGTAAGAGAAATTATGCTCTTCTTGAAAATAGCAAATCGTTTCCTTTGCCAATAAACACTAAAAACCATAATGGATCAAAAGTCAGGTCCTTATGTGCTTCTGGCTAAGGAAATAGGTCTGCATTTCCAAGCTGACTGACCAGTCTGCCAGGTTGATTCCTATTTTTACGTGGTGCTTTCTGCAAAGATTCTTTTCTAGCTGCCCGCTCTCCTAATTGAGTAAGTGACAAATTTTTTGTTGGTTTTACAGAGAGTAATTAACTTAGTAGCTTTGGCACTCACTTACTATATATACAACAGACCAAAGTTTGAGCCCCTGCTCTAATGAGCGTTTCTTCAGACAAATAAACATCTCCACTAGTGAGGATCCCCAGCCTGCAGCAGTAAATAAGCAGTTGGTATTTTCACCTTGATTGTGAGACCAGAGCCTCAAACCTGCATGTCAGAGTCGTTGCCTTCTCTTGCCCATCAATGGGTTGCTAAATACTTCACAGGACTACAACTGTTCTTTTTTTTAATGAAACTGAAATGTGAAAAGGGCTAGCATCTACTCTAATGGACGTGGCATTACCTGTCCAGCAAGGAAATTGTTGGGACTGAGTAATTCTAAGAGTGATAGACAAAACATGCTTCCCCTCACTGCATGCACACACCCACCCGCTCCTAGAATTGGTGGGAACTTGAGGCTGTAGCCAGTCTGCAGAGCATGCAACCAATTCTCTTAATTTCAACAAATGAGCAAAAGTTGCTGGTTTTGCCAATTCTTTAACGTAATTACCACTGCCAGCCAGCATCACTTCCATCTGTATTTAGTCTGAAAATCAGCCAGCTGGTTTTCATCCAGTTCCCCATCTCTGCCAGACGTTGAGAAATCGGGAGGTGGTTCATGTCCTCTGTGAAGGAGGCCTGCAGCAAAGCTGCCTAGAGTAGAGGCTCAGTGCCTTTTCGCTGTTCCACAGGCACGTTGAGCAAGAGCAATTAAAAACCTGGCATCTGACACCTGAGCGTTTTGAAAGGGGAACAACACCTACCTCAGAATACCAGCCTTTATATAAGAAAGTCAGGGGGAGGATCATTTTAATGAAATTTGAAGCAGTGCTGAAATCTCATGTCTTGCTGATCTTGTCCCAGTTGATGCCAGCGCTGTGGCTTCAATGGCATCAGCATGCAATGGGGCATCACTGGACTACATAGCGCTATCCCAATCCCACTTTGAACTATTTTATGTTCAGAATTTCATGTGTCTTAGTGGCTTTTCTCAGGAAATGTTGTGGAAGTACAGATAAATAGGGGTGCTGGAGGAAATACTCAGACAGAAAGGGAGGCATGTTGCATACGTTTGTTTCAAGTTTGTGATCTTAAGTGTTAGTTGGAAGGATAATTCAGAACAGTAAACAATTTTACTACTAATATTCTCATCATTTTATAGGCATGCTCCGCTGGGCATAGGAGGAACGGGTCTAACTCTAGACTCCTGGAACTATCAATCTCTGCATTGCTTGATTACCATGCAATGATCTTTCTTAACCCTAAATTAAATGCAGATGGTTTTTGTTGTCATCCTAGTCACAGATCATCTCTAGAGCTGCTTGATATGTGAGGCTCTGCTTCCTGATTTAGTTTTGTCTGGCCACTAAAGTTAGTTCATGTCTTAACATTTCATACGTCTAAAGAACAGTAATGTTTCTCACCAAATCAGAACAATGGGCCCTTGTCTCTTTAGTCTGATAGCCTTATAGAGTCCTTATTCAAGATTCATAGAATGTACTCTTATTTCCAATGCGTTACTTTAGTCTTAGTGATAA
Source organism: Apaloderma vittatum (assembly GCF_000703405.1). Classification (NCBI taxonomy): domain Eukaryota; kingdom Metazoa; phylum Chordata; class Aves; order Trogoniformes; family Trogonidae; genus Apaloderma; species Apaloderma vittatum. Next base: position 54,840 of record NW_009721247.1, read on the forward strand.
TGAAAGTCTAGATAAAATTTGAAAGTGTCATCAAAGATATAGTCAGACCTTAAATCCCAGGAGAATCTTTGGCCTTTAATCATTTAAATGATTGTGGCAAAAGAGAAGGATAGTGTATAAGGATTTTTTTGTTTGCTTTTTGTTGTCCATTTTTTCATACTCCAAAAGAAAATCATATTGCTATTAATCTCTGATGCTCTCTTGTGCTCCCCTACCTTCTATAATCCTAGCCCATGGGATACATCTAAGTATATCTCTGAAGAGGACAAAGTTAGCTCTCTTGAAGTCCAGGATAGAAATTTTGCTTACTACCTTTTTTTTTACCCTAACAATACTAAACTCTAACATGTCATGGTCACTACAGCCAAGACTGTCCCCAACCTTAACATCTGCGACCAGACCTTCTTTGTTAATACAAGGTCCAGCATCGCACCTCTCCTCGTTGGTTCTTCAGCTACCTGCAGCAGAAAGTTGTCATCAATGCACTGCAGGAACCTTTTGGACTGACTATGCATGGCTGTTCGATCCTTCCAGTTAATATCAGGGTAATTGAAGTCACCCATAAGCACCAGGGCATGTGATATTGAGGCTGCTTCCAGCTACCTGTAGAATACCTTGTCAACAACTTCGTCTTGGTTGGGTTGTCTGTGGTAGACAGCCACAACGATATCTCCCATGTTTGTGTGTCCCTTAATTCTTACCCAGAAGCTCTTGATACTCTCATCCTCTCACAATGGGTTAAGATCAATGCATTCTAGTTCCTTACTCCCATAGAGAGCAACTCCACCACCATGCCTTGTCAGTCTATCTTTCCTAAAAAACACGTAGCCATCCATTACCACATTCCAGTCATGTGAGTTGTCCCACCATGTCTCTGTAATCTCAATGAGATCATAGCTCTTCGACTGCACCCAGATTTCTAGTTCGCCCTGCTTATTCCCCATGCTTCTTACATTGGTATACAGACACTTTAGAGACTTAATTGAGGAGCATCTATTACCATTGCTCATGCTGTATGCGTTGGTGTGGATGCACTTGAGCTGGGCCATTGTTTTCACCCCTAACCCTGGAATACTTCCCCCTGGCTCCTCTGTAGTGAGCCTGGTTATACGTATATGCTGGTTTCGTACGTTACAGTTATATCGATGTGGGATGGGATTACGTTCTTTTTGTTAATTGAGGGAAACCTGTATTGTATTTCTATATGCCGACATATATTTTTGTACTGTTGCAGAGGAATTCTGTACTGATACGCCACTATTAAACTGGTTTAATGTTACCAGTATGTTAAAGCAGTATAGCTCATGTGTATTTAAAACCGTATCCTCGAAGCCTTGTGTGAATAGTAGATGCGCTCCCTGTACAGGTAGGTGCACATCTTCCTGACCTGTAGTAAGACTCATGCACATGCCTGTATCTCTTGACTCTGGTGCCCAACAGCACGGGTGAGAAAGAAACCTGGACAAGGGTTCTGAAACATGAGAGAGCTGTGTTACGGTCCAGCTAGGCTCCCCAGTCTCAGGATTAGGTTACCGGAGCCTCCGATGGCCCTCTCCCCCATCCAGATTTAGCCAAAGGTGTCTGACTTCCAGTTGGTTTCAGTGGAAGTTAAGAAATCAATTAGATCTGTTTTCAAGTGATTTTTCCAAGATTCTATGTGGTGTATCTTACATGATCCAACTGGAAACAGGATTCAGATACCATGGGCTACAGTTACCTGGCACATCTCCACTATTATTTTGTTTGAATCTTGTTGTTGTTATTATGTAGTCCAGCACCTCACTGTAATTATTATTTATTTAAAGGGGCTTCAAATTGTTTTTCTTTTTAACAGATGAATACTTAATTCTCTTTGTACTAAATAAATATTAGATGTTCAGTTAATGTTATTTTGTTGTTGTTGCAGAATTTATTCCCCAGGCTTTTGGAATGCCCTTGTCCCAAGTGATTGCTAATGACCGGGCCTACAAACTCAAGCAAGACTCTCAGAGAGAAGAGCAAAAAGATGTTTCGGATTTTGTGGCCTTTCTTTTGCCGTTCGGAACTAAAAGGCAGAACAAAGAACTTTCAAGCAGTAACTCATCTCTTAGCTCAACCTCAGAAACACCAAACGAATCCACTTCTCCTAACACACCCGAGCCAGCGCCACGAGCAAGGAGACGTGTAAGTAGACCCATCACAATGTGGTGCATGCCAGTAGGTCTGAGGGGTCTAACTGGGGCAGGAAAAAACCCTGACGTGTCTGTGGATCGCAGAATATTTCTTCTGTCATGTTTGAACAATGATTTGTTTGAACAATGATTTCTTTTCAAGTCAAAGCCAGCCTGATCAATAACAGAAAATTCTAACTGTAGTGACATTTTTTCTCTGGTGCTGGTGGGAAAAGATCATATAGACTGTGCAAGACTTACAGATTGAAAAGTTGCAGAGAAATTATTTAGAAGTCTTTCCTGTTTGCTCCATTTATATACCTCCTGTCTAGGTCTTTTAGATTTAACAAATTCCATCCATCTTCAGGCTAATTTTTAGGCTGGGGAAGACTAACTATTAATCTCTATCCTAATAATAATAAAAATCCCCATGATCTAATTCTGATCATGTCCTCAGTGGTAAGCAAGAAGTTGTCAGAGTAAATTTCTGCACTTTGAAGGGCATTTCAAGACTATGAAAGATGCTTTTGGCAGCAGGATATGGTGCAGTGGTTTGGGTTGAATGTTAATCCTGTATATAAGATAGGTATCTGGTAGATTTCTTCTCACGGTTCTGTTCCTTGGAAGTAAATGTTATGCTCTGAGCTTTCCTGTTTTCTGATATTGCAGCTACTAACCAAAGTAGATTGATTATTTTTATGTTACCATGGGATAGAGGTTCTAGAATTACTGTTCTTTAATTTCATTTATAATGGGGAGAGAAGAAAATGCATAATAAAATACTGTCGGTAAAAAGCCCTATTAATAATGCAAGAAACAATTTGAAGTGCAAGACCCTGGACGATAAAATATTTTTATAGGATCCTCACCTTCTTTCATCCCTAGGATAAAACATGCTTCAAAGAAAAGCTGTGTTAGGGACACCATGTTAAGAGGGGTAAATTGGAAATTAAGAGAATATTGAAGTGCCCCATGACCTTCCTTCTTTCCTTGCAGCTAGCAGCTGAAGCTTGAAGTGTCTGCATTCTGTCTGCAAAAAGCATAATATTTGAAGACGTTTGCATCCTTATGTACACAAAATGTGCATCTATCGGTCTGTCCAGACCATATGAATGGGCAGTAGTGTTCACACAAGAGTGAGTGCAACGTGAACTTGAATAGAAGGGTGAAGGAATTTGGCATAGGCAGTGACAAAAGTAGAAATTCACTGTATATACCCATTGACTTCAGAACCTGTTTGCACACATGGGATAGGTAATTCCTGTGTCTAGATTCATGGATCATCTGCTCTTCTTTTCACCAAATGTGACATGTGTTTGACCAGCCATCAAGCAGAAACAACTTAGATCCTTTGTTGAATCCAAGAGATGGAGCTCCATCACAACCAAATTCCTAGAAGATTGTGGTGGTTTTGCTTGTTTGATATGGCTTTATTTTGTTAATGCCAGGACTGCAGCTTTCAGGGTGCTGAATTCGAGCTTTTAATCCATAGTCATGAGGCTGCAGTAGCACATGGTTCACCTACAGAGAACTAAGAGCAGACTAAGGTGGACAGTGTGATGTGAACTGGCATTTTCTCTTGGGGGTGAACCTCAGCTGTTCAGTAATCACGGAATCATAGAATGGCCTAGGCTAGAAGGGACCTTAGAGATCATCTAGTCCAACCTCCCTGTTTTGGGCAGTGACGCCTCTCAACTAGATCAGGCTACTCAAGGCTCCGTCCAGCCTGGCCTTGAACACCTCCAGGGAGGGGGCAGCCACAACGTCTCTGGGCAATTTATTCCAAAGTCTTGCCGGCCTTGTACTGAAGAATTTCTTCCTAAGATCCAGTCTAAATCTATTCTCCTTCAACTTAAACCCATTTCCCCTTGTTCTATCAGTGGACACTCTTGTAAAAAGTCCCTCCTCAGCCTTCCTGTAGGTTCCCTTCAGGTATTGGAAGGCAGCTATTAGGTCCCCCCCGAAGTCTTCACTTTTCCAGACTGAACAGTCTCAGCTCCCGCAGCCTGTCCTCATAGCAGAGGTGCTCCAGCCCCTGGATCATCCTTGTGGCCCTCCTCTGAACACGCTCCAACAGATCCACGTCCCTCTTATGGTGGGGACACCAGAACTAGATGCAGTATTCAAGGTGGGGTCTTACAACAGCAGAGTAAATGGGGAGAATCACCTCTCTTGATCTGCTGACCATGCTTCTCTTGATACACTTATCAAATTGCCAATTATTTGACATTAATATCAACTTGTCCCATATCTTGTCTGTCTTGGACCTTTATACTTCTCCTTGTCAGTATACCTACTCTACTCTCCTGAGGGTTTTTAGGGGGCAGTAAGGAAGCCCACATTTATCTTTTATCTCTTGGACAGTGTTGCACTGTTTATTTTCAGTTATATGAAAGCAAATGCTTGAGAGAAAAAAAAAAATTATTCATTAGTTCATGCAACTGATAAAACTAGTTTCTCACACAAATGCTGCACAGGCACCTGGAGTGCAGTCATTGCGAATTTAAATTGGAGGGATTGTTTATCCCTGTACCATTCACTTCTTCACAACTATCATTCACTTATGTGTATTTCAGTGAGTCTTCAAATGCTCAGCTGAAGCTTTCAGTAAGGGATATAAGGTAATAGTGACTGCAGAGCTCATGGTATGAGTGCTGTGATTATCTCTTCTCCAAGAGCTGGACACAAGTCATTATTACTGCATTTTCTGTGTAGAATTTTTGCCCAGAAATTGGAAGTTGAGGTCCTGGTCATCCAGCAAGGCACTATCGGTGTGCTTATTATAGAAAATATTCTAACTCTCTGGGGTTTTATTTATTTTTTTATATATAT
>NW_009721248.1:0-3259 GCF_000703405.1 Apaloderma vittatum
CTGCCCATGGCAGGGGTTGGGTTAGATGATCTGTAAGCTCTCTTCCAACCTAAGACATTCTCTGATTATAATTTCTGCTGGGTCTTCACGTTGATGAAGAAGCCAGTTTGCTCTTTGCTGAGCTCCAGCCTGCGGCTGGCAGGGGCTGGTTTGCTGCAGGAGCGAGGGCAGAGGAGCTCCCGCACGAGGTGGAGCGAGGAGATGGGCAGATGCTTCCGTGAGAAGATGCCAAGTGTGAGGAGCCAGCTCTCCCATTAAACTGAGGGCAGGGCGATTAAAATGGTCCTGGCTGTGAGCAGGAGGCAGGATGGGGGGAGCATTTCTCTGCCACATCCCCATCCCCAGCACAGCCAGCACCGAGGGCACCCACTGCCCCAGCACCCAGAGGAGGGAGAGGATGAGGAGCTGCTCCCCAGCACGGCCAAAAACCCCCGGAGGGGCTGCACAAATGTCGGGAGCTTCTCTCGCCAGTGCCAGGGAACTGGCAGACTTGTTTCTCTTCATTTTGCATCGGCTCTTACAGGCCATGAGAGGAAACATATTAAGAAATGGGGAGCAGAGGGGGCTGGGAAATGGTGGTGAGTGCTAAAGCAGGCAAGCTCTGGCCTTTAAAAATATAAAGGAACAGGAAATTTCTATAGGTCCTTGCAAACCCCCCCCCGCCAAAAACTGCAGCACCGGAGTGTCTTAAAGGCTTAGAGACAGCAGAAAAGATCCTTTTCTAAATTTTATGATATTTGAGAGCCTATTATATTTTTACTCTTTTTCCTGACGTCTGACTCAGAATTCAAGAAAATTTAATGCTGGCATTACTGAATAAGAAATACGATGTGAAGATAATTTTAGTTTCCAAAGAGCCTGCCTCAAATGGCTGCGATTTTGCTTTCAGCTTGTGCAAAAAGCTGGACTGACACCTTTTCTTGAACAATGCAACCAGGATAACGTCCTTGGCTCCAGGGAGAGGTCTGGCACACGGCCCTGCTCCGCTTACACCCTGCTCAAGCGCGATTTAGTGCCTACCCGGGGATTGCAAGCAGGGAGTGGGCTCTGTCCTGGCTCCCTGCGCAGCAGAAGATGTCATTACACTCCAGGAGAGCTGGTCTGCAGATGGATCTCTGCGTTATACACTTGCAAATAATCTTCATCTGAAAGTACCCACCGCTCATACCGTTGAATCCAACGTTCAGCTAACAGCTGCATCCGTTATCTGACAAACCTCAGAAAAGAAAAATAAAACAACAAAGCGAGAGGGCAGGAAGGTTGCTCGCCATGGAAGCATCCTTGCCTGGATTTAGCTGTCTCTCTTCCTTCCTCGGAGCTGCTGAGCTGCTCTAGGTGTGGGCTGAGACCCCCAGAGCACGGCCAAGACCCCAAGAGCCACTGTTGGTCCCTCGTCTACTGGAGCCAAAAATGTGGGCGCGCTGCGGCCCTCCCCGCCCTGCCGTGACAGCTGCCTCCTGCCAAGCTACCCCGAAAGGATTTTAAACGTGTTGTTATCTTGCATCTTCCAACAGAATCAGCCCTGAAACTGCCTGACGTAGCACTGAACGTGCAGTAAACAAATCCATAGAGGCGTGACACCTTGCATTTTTTCGTCCTGCCTAACAGCTCTGACAGTGCTCCTCACCGGGAAGCACTCGGTTAATCCCAGCAGCCACCCAGGGAGGATGGGTTTAGCAGGAGGGTCGTACTGATGCGGGCAGGGGAAGCGGCTCCCATCGTTCGGCTGCCCTAGCAAGGCGCCAAAACCGCCCTTTGTCAGCAGCCGCGCCGGCGCTGAAGTGAAGGCAGGGCTGGGCATGGTGTGCAGGGCTCGGCTGGGGACATGCAGGCTGGGGACAAAACCCCGGCACCCACTGCAGGGCCCACGGTCTCTGTCTTGTTCTGAGTTTTTTTTTGAGATACAGCAGCCAAACACTCTGTTCTGCTGCAACATCTGCTACAGAGGCAGCTGGGAAAGGGTGGGCACCGGTGCCCTGGGACCCCCCCTCAGCCAGGACAGCCTGCTGTCACCCTCCTCCTGGGTGTCACCAGCTCCCTCTGATCTCCTGGTACCTGCAGCCCTCCCAAGGGAGGAGATGGGTGATCTCCCCCCAGATCACACCCCAGGACCAAGCTCTGGAGCTGAGCCCCCCGTGGGAGGCAGGGGTGCGGGGTGGCGGTGCAGAGCTCTTCACCCTGCGTGCGGGAACAAAACCCCGACGAGCCGACAGAATGGCGCTGGAGGGCCGGGGCAGGGATGTCGCAGCAGTCCCAGGGGCTGCGTGGATCCACAGCACCAATCCATCATACCCGTCCCCTCGGGGTCTGTGCACGCAGAGGTGCCTGGCCGTGCCGTGATGGATGGGCCACGGGGCCACGGGGCCATTCCTAAACGCCATTAGGAAGGCAGAGTTTAAGGAAAGGTGAAGACTGCAATAAAGAAAGGGTCTAAAGCAATGGAGTTAACCTCATTAATTGGTCGGTATCGTGTATCAAAAATATATCTGGGTGCTGATGAGGGATCTGTCCATAGGAAAATTTGCTGTGATTTATACGCAGTCCCAAAAGACACGGCGAGATGAGACGCAGTGCCTTTGTCTCACGCTCATCTAGCAGCATCCTGAGCACCAGAAGAAGGGGCTCTCTGTTCTGCAGAAACAAAGAGACAGGAGTGGGGAGTGCTCCAGTTTTCTTGTCTGAAGCAGCCTCCAAGCTAAAGAAAGCCGCTGGGCTACTAAATCCTCCACCAGCTGGAAAGGCTCACCAAAACACAGAGCAAGCATCCTGCCTCCAGGGTGATGAAGGCCTGGAGAGGCTGGAATTAAACCAACCACAGAGGATAAAGGATGGAAACTGTGGGCAGGAGATGCAGGTCAGCGGGTAGAAATGAGGGTTGCAGCGGGAGAGGGCGAGATAGGGATCTCTTCTGCATAGATCACAAATGGCCTGAACTCGCATGCAAAAACCCGTGATTTTCACTGGCAGGAAGCAGAGTCCAGCCCCTAGGAGCTGCTCAGCAGCAAACACAGAAACATAAGTTAATGCTCTGGCAGGACACAGAAGCTTTAAGCCTGGAAAAGCCTCGAGCTGTCTTGGGGAACATTTCTGCTCAGCAGATGTCAAATGGGCGAGAGACCCCGGGCGGGTGAGGGAAGGAGGTGTGGTGGAGCAGCACACCTGGGACATCTCTGTGTGTCCCCCCTCAATAAGCATTGTGCAGACTGCCACCAGTCGTGTGCGTGGCCAGGCACCGTGCTCACACACCCCTCACACCTCT
>NW_009721248.1:3290-8882 GCF_000703405.1 Apaloderma vittatum
GCCTCCCTGCTCTGGACTTGTCCCCTTGACAGCCGGGTCTTGGTGTGCTCAGTAAAAAGGTTCATTCAAGCATAATCAAGGACTCCAAGTCACCCAGGCTGTGCTTTCCAGAGATGTGCTTCCCAGAACAGCCAGGCAGGATCATGTCCCACCTCTTTGCATCCATCTCTCCTGGAAACCCAACCGAGAAGAGCCGGGCAGGTGTGCAGCAGCACCGTGCCATCGTGCCTTCCCGCCTGAGCCTGGGGTTGCTGCTCTCCTCCCCAGCTCATCAGCTCGGCTGCATTTTCCCATTTTATATTCCTCTTTTGGAATGAATCCTTTGCTCAAAGCCATCTCTTTACAGGATGCGGGGGACCTGCCTTTCCCTGAGCCGCAACGGACAGAGCAGCTCCCCGCGTCTCACTCAGGGGGATTTAAGTGCCAGGGCTGCACTCATTTCCCTCTCGGCCGCGTGTGGCTGTTACTATCACAGAATAACGAGTGGCTTTGGAAGCAATTGGATTTCACAGTGTATCTTAGTCCTAGGGAGCCACATTCCTGCACAAATCTCCATCCTCGGCTGTGACAGCACCTCCCACACATTGCAGCCTGCGTGCAAACACCTTGGGACAGGAGCTCGATAGCTGGGAGAAAGGGCCAGGGCTTGCTCAGGAAGGCACAGATGCTTCAGCCCCACAGGAAAGTGCCAGGGGCTACTTACAGTCAAATATCGGCATCCTAAAGAAGGAAAAGTGGGCAAAGTCTCGCCGGTGTAAAATTTTCATGAGGTACCTCAGCGCTGGGAGCAGGCACAAGGTCCCTGGTTGCAGTGGGCAGACGATGGGAGCATGGTGGGGAGCAAAGGGAGGGTCTCTGGGCCACCTCTGTGGCTCCTGCCACCTCACCCTGGAGCTGCAGCCCCTAAAAACATCTCAGCCCTTATTTTCTGCAGAGGACAAAAGCCATCAACCAAGTCCTAATTAAAAAACAACCGTGAAGCAAAAAGCACAGCTAATTGCTTTTTGACTGCAGCACAAAAGCCGCTCCTCTGCCTAATTACACTGTGAAAACGAGAAGAATTTAAACAGGAATTATAAGTAATCGCACACGCAACGGAATGGGAGTGAATGCCTATAGAAACCGGAATGCATGCCTGAGCACAAAGGCGCAGGCAACAGCTATAAGAGGGGGATGACAAGGAAAGTATTTAAGACTCATTATATTGAGCTAATCGGCTGCTCCTCGAGTACCTTTCTCCTCAGGCGCTCCAAGCACCTTGTGCATCTTGGCAAGTCGAGGCTCTACAACACTCCGGTGAAGTCCTACTGCTCAAAATCCCCATCTGTCTCTGGCAGGCAGGTGAAATGCACTGCGAAGCAGCAGAAGGAGTCACTTGCCCCCCTCCCCAGGTCAGCAACCCTCGGTTACAGTCCCTACACAGGGCAAAACCCACTTCTCCCACCTCCTCTTTCTGCCTGAATCACAGCTGGTGGGGCAAGAGACCCCTCGAGGTCTCCTGAAAGCAGAGCAGAACCACAGATGGGTGCTACAGGCTCTCTGTGGGGTGGGCAAAGGTCAGGTTCTTGTCTGGGCAAAGGGTCCCCGGGGATGGAGAACCAAGACTCAAGCCCTGCAGCTCACCTTGTCCCAAGCCCAGGGCTACGTGGTGGCCCAGGCGAAAGGAGCTGGTGGCTTATCTCTGAGGTAGTGGCAGGCCTGGAGCATCGCTGGGGAAAAGGGAAAAAAACCATTTGATTCCTAGAACAATCAGTGGGAGAGAAAGAAGGTGGAGAAAAAGGGGGAGGAAAGCAGGCTACATCGAAAATCTCAGGGTGCCCCATGGAAGAGCAAGTCCTGTGGTCTTGAGGGCTGTATGGAAATGATGGTCAGGAAAGACAGAAACAGTCAAATTAATGTTTCCTTACCCAGCGGACAGCTCACTCGCAGAGCAACCTGTTCCAGGAGGTCCTTGCACCCCGTACAAGGTGTGAGGGCACAGCACACGACAGCAAAGGGTGCCTCCTCACTCAGCTGTGGTCCAAGACCCAACCCAACCCCAGCAAAGAGAAGACTCTCTGTTGTCCTGAGGCTCTGGGCTTCTCTTGGACAGCTGAGTGCCAGCAGACCAGTCACACACAGGAGACGTTTGGGCAAGAGGCAACGTTTCCCAATGGTCAGAGCACAGGAGGTGATACAGGGGGGCAGGAGCCTCTGCACGGGCCACGCTGGCTTTGTCACTTCTTCCATTGAACCCATGGATGCAGCTCACAGGGCAGGCAGAGACCTCTCAAGGAACTCGGCGCAAGAACGGCTCACAATCATGTGCAGCCATGAGCTGTGCTACTGGGAACCTGCCCTTTGCACTAAATTCCCCACTCTGGTCCAGAGGTGCATTAGCCACAAGAGGATTGTTCCAAAGCACTGGCATTTTGAAGTGGACATAGTAAACAAAGAGCAGTATGTGTCCCTTTTTTGGGCATCCGTCCTTGGGAAGCCGTGGTTTTAGCTGGAGCCATAGTTATAGCCAGAACTGTAGTTTTTAGCTGGTATGTATGAGACTTAGTATGCTTGGGCGAGGAGAATCACTGGGAGAATGGAGGTGTGAGACAAAGGTATTCCACAAGGGGAGCTTATCCCTGAGGACAGGATGCTCTTAACTTCAAAGACAGAATGCCTCAGGACTCCCAAATGCCGTTAAGATATGCAGAACCAGCCCAGGCCAGCCTTGGGGTCTCTTAACAAAGACGAGGAGTTAATTGAATGGAGCCCATCAAAAGGACACCCCAAGGAAGACTATCATGATGAAGTAGAACGACCACCAGAGACTCCTGACGAGCACCGACAGACTGTATTGCGCATGAGGGAGAGGGCAGCAACATATGTTAATGACTTCTCGGAAATTGCATGAATGTGTATATCTAAACTGTGTGTAAGCTGTACATTTAGCCCTTCACGGGGCACACACTAGATGGAGATATCCTTGGTGTGCCCAGTGCTGCAGTTAAGAACACCTGCTTAATGGATATCAAGGCTGTTAAGTTCTGATTTCAACCTTTTCACGGCATCACTTTTTTCTAGGAAACTAAACAGAGAAGATTGAGGTGGCTTAAACTGGAGAAAAGGAGGCTGAAGGGAGACCTTTCCACTCTCTACAACTCCCTGAAAGGAGGGTGTAACGAGGTCAGAACTGGTCTTTTCTCTCAAGTAACAAGTGATAGGATGAGAGGAAATGGACTCAGGTTGTGCTGGGGGGCAATTAGATTGGATATTAGGGAAAAAAATCACAGAAAGGGTTGCCAAGCCCTGGCCTGGGCTGCCCAGGGTGGTGGTGGAGTCACCATTCCTGGGGGTATTTAAAAGCCGGGTCCATGTGGCACTCAGGGACACGGGTTAGTGGTGGATTTGGCAGTGCTGGGCTAATGGTTGGACTCAATGATCTTGAGGCTCTTTTCCAACCCAAATAATCCTATCATTCTACAACTTAAGCCCAGTTACTCCCACCTGCAGTGGAAGACAGGAGAGCGCTCTCCCTCTGAAATGCCAGGTGCCACACGTGAATCGATAGTTCATTTCTTTCTCTTATCAGAGGGGATTGGAGAAGGAAAATTTGACAAAATCAAAGCAAATGGAAATGACATGGCATTAAGCTGATGTCTGAGTGAGCCCTGCCATATCAGTTAGAGGGTGTTCACTCCTCACGCTTTCTGAAGAGTGCTGAGGGACTGGCACATCCCTGTTGAATTCAGAGGTGCTGGGAGACGTAAAAGCTGGAGCTTGTGCCTTTTCTCAGCAGTGATGATCTCGCCTTTCATAGCCAGATCTCCACAGGTTTCTGAAAGAAAGTAATTTCTTGAATATGTCTCAGTCCCCAGAGCAAGGGGGAAATTGCTCTCCTGCGATTAAAGATTTTTCGGTGGTACAAGCAGCATCACAAGGTCTGGGATGACAGTGTGACCCAATCTTGAACGTCCTGTTTCATAACATATTGGCAAACACAGCCGGTGTTGCACCACAGGATGCTCTTCCAAGGTTGCCGTGTCCATCAGGTGGCCGGGGAGGCCCCCATGCACGCTTCCACCCCCCAGCCACATACTGGTCATACTGGTCATACTGGTTATTCTGTGGCAGGGCTAAAAGGCCACCTAGTGCCAGCACTGGAAGGCCCAGCCATCGAGCCTGTCCCATCAGCAGGCATGCTCAGCCCCAGTAGGAAAGTCCAAGTATTTAACTTTGATAAATCCTGACCACTAATTGCCCGGTTAGTAAGCCTGATTAGCTGTAAACTGCTTTGTGCATGTCACAGGCGTCACCACCAGCCCGCTGGGCTGCGACGCCTGCCTGTGTCACTAGTAAATATAGAATTACTCTGACCATCTGCAGGAGGGTGCTGCTGCCCCTGACTCCTCTCAGAACATCGACGCCTTGTGGAGGGGACAGGGGAGCATGTGGCGGGCTGGCACCTCCCGCTGAGGGACCAGCACCCACTCTCACCTCACATCCCACTGAGCCCCACAGGTGCCACCTCAGAGGAGGTGATTTAAATGCTCAGCTACCTTACAGCAAAAGTTGCTTTGGAACACCTGGTCTACCTCGCTGTGCCCACACGCCTCTGAGGTGGCCAAAGGTAAGTCAGATTTGAGAGGAATCATGTCCGAACCATCTGTCTTCTCCAAAATCACATGCTGCTCTGTGTTTGCCCTCATTCACCGCCAGGAAGCAGATGCTCTGCTCAGCGGCCTGGAGACCAAGATAAGCACATGAAGCAATTGAGCTCCAGCTCACGTCTCTCCCTTGCGCCCCTGGCTTGATGTGTGCTCTGGACACAGGAGAATCACACACTGGGATTGGATCAAATGAAAGATGCTGGAGGATGGGAGGGGTGCCCACAAGAAACAGTATGTATTTTTCTCTCAGAGAGGCTTTTTCTACAGAGAAAAGTAATATATGAAAATTACTCAGATAAAAAAAAAAAAAAAAAGTGAGGATAATAGCAGCCAGCCAGCCAGGCTGCGATCATCACTCTCTGAGTCCTTCTGACACCCTGGTTAGAGCTCAGCACCTTGCCTGGTACAGTACTCAGATACGGGAGGTGGCTGATGGAAAGGCATCATCTTCCTTGCTGCTTTGGCACGGCATCTCTTCCGAGATGCTCTGCAGTAAGACCTGGCAGCCAGGGAGGTCTGCAGGCTCCTCGCTCCTGTGAGACTGTCTGCCCACAGAAAGCCCACCCTGGCAAGACCTCAGCCAGGATGGCACCGGCTTCTCTCACACAAGCTCCAGCAGATGGGCAGCAGGAGGCTGAGGAGCTCTGGGCTGATCCGGACGTGGGCAATTGCTGTCTGGTCTCCTGGGCAAGAGAGGCTGGGACCCGGGGAAGCCAGCGAGGGAAGTCAGGAGCAGGACTGCAGGCAGAGTTGGAGGGGGCAAGGGAGCAGCCACATATGGGCTGGAAGAGGGAGCAGCTCTGGGCTGGGGATCTGGCAGGGGAGCTCATTATTCGGACTGAGATTAGATTTAGATTAGACATTAGTAAGAAATTCTTCACCATGAGGGTGGTGAGACCCTGGCCCAGGTTGCCCAGAGAAGCTGTGGCAGGCTCCCCCCTGCCGG
>NW_009721248.1:8912-15861 GCF_000703405.1 Apaloderma vittatum
GCTCTGGTGGGAGGTGTCCCTGCCCAGGGCAGGGGTGTTGGAACGAGATGATCTTTAAGGTGCCTTCCAACACAAACCATTCTGTGATTCTATGATCATTAAGATTCATCAGTCCTGATCTGCCTGTCCTTCTTCCTCCTGCCCAAAAAGCCAGGGTCTGGGTTTACCTCAGGAAGGGGCAACGTTATTTCTCATATTTCTTGCAAATATTCTTCTGCCTCAGCAAACCAGCGCTGGCTTACATAAGAGGCCTCAGGGATATTTGCAACAGGCAAAGGCGTTTGAGCCTGCAGGAGGTGCGTTTTGTAACACAGCGCGTGATGGCGCGGGCAGGCTGGGGATGCAGGAAGGGAGCTGCTGCGAAGAGAGACCAAGCGCTGCAGTCCCAGAGCTGTGGTGGCACTTTTAGGTCCTCTTCCCCAGAGAAAAGATCAAAAAACAAGGGATGGCACTCTCTTTGCCAGGGTCCAGAGCCAGAAGGGAATTACCAGTATCAGCTCTCCTTGTTCGCTCATTTTGGCTGAGCAGAGCGTCTCCTTCCTTGTTCCCTTCCCTCAGCCATCCTCACCACCAAGCTTCCCACACGTTCCAGGCAGCACCACGGCTGCTGGGTTAGAGGCACCTTCCCAGCAAGAAGAACCCCCAGTGTTCATGCTAACCATAAACGCAGCTGCAGCTGTGGCGATGGCACTTCAGGAAAACAGTTCTCTGACCCGTCTGATTTATTAAACAACCGCTGTCAAATCTTTGCCACGTTTCAGTTGACTGACAGAATCACAGAACCACAGAATGTTGGGAGTTGGAAGGGATCCCTAGAGATCATCCAGTGCAACCCCCCTGCCAGAGCAGGGTTGCCCAGGACTCTGGTGCAGAAAGCCTGGAAGAAGGTCTAGGTACATCCCAGGGCTTCAGACCTGGGAGTGGTGGAGCCGGAGTGTTTCATGGTGAGAGGACTGGTTATATTGGTTCTAGGATGTTTATGTGTTCTGGCACTTAGGTCACCTGGGATCAGTCTCAGCTTCATGTGTGTAGGACTCTTGTCTGAGCTTCCTTCAGCCAAACCAGCAGGAAGCCCAGACACTTTGGCATCTGACTGGCCCAGGACTCTTACCAGGGAGATGCAGAGCGATGCTGGGAGCTTTGGAAACTGGACCTGCAATCCTTCTGTGCCTGGCTCTGCGTTTGTACCAAGGGGTGGCAAAGACACCTGCCTAGCTCTCGTGTGCTTTGTCCCCTTTCATGGTGCTGGACCAAATCACGACAGCAAACCGAGCTCCGGCTGAGCTGAGACCTTCTGCTTGTGCATCTCCAGCAAAAGCTGACAACTAAGTAAGACCTTGTGCTGGACTGCTGCACAGGTAAATCCTCTTCCCTGGCCAGATTTACTCTGCTCTCAGTACAGAGATAAAGACAGACATGTAGTGCAGCAAACAAAAAGGACTTCTCCTTGAGCAATGGCTGCCTAATAGGTTGTTACAGGAGCGTGGACACCTTAGAGGTCAGAGTATCCCCCTCTGCACTAAGAAAGGATAAATTTAACCAGCCCAGCCCTCGTGGCCGCTCGTTCAACCTGTTCTTCAGACCCCTGTAACTAATGGGCTCCACGAGGCCCTTTGGCAGGCTGAGATATAAAAGCTATTTTGAACCTGTCTTAAAGCTCAAGGGTTGTGAGCGAGGCACCGCGGGCTGGGGCCAGTCTGCCCACGGGCACATTCCTCTGCAGTCCCCATCATTTAGGGAACAACAAGGAGGATGGTGCTGGCAGCTGGAGGCAAGTTTGCGCTTGAGTATGGGCTCTAAATTTCAGGGCTCTAAATTTCAGGGCTCTAAACCCAGGACTCATAGCCAGAATAAGGCAAAAGACTGGTGGATCACTCACCCAGATCGAGTCAGGTATGATCCCAGAGCAGAGGCGAAGGGAAGATAAAAAAATCCTTTCCAAATGCTCTGCTGTTTCTGCAGGTGCTGGGCTAGCTTTAAAATCATCAGGCTTTTAAGGGGTGTTAGGGCAGCTGCTGAGCAAGAAATCCTGCAGTAGCCACCACCTGGGCTCACTGGAAGAGATGATGGCCCTGGTACCAAGTTGCACAGCCCTGCCCAAATTCTTCCCCGCCCAAACTCTTCCCCACCCTATTCTCCCCGTGCAATCCCCCTTGTGCCATCCCACAGGGGTGGCGCACACCGAAGGCGTCGCAGCGCACTGCACGGTGGTTTATTCTGTTTGCACATGCCTCTTCGCGTTATAGATTTGGCCTCTGTCTTTGTTATTTGTGTCTCCAATTCTTCCCCTGCTAAGTACGTTTGTTGCTATGGAAACAATTACTCCATTGGCCTGAGCAATCTTCACGACAGCTGCAAAAGCAGCAAAAAGTCAGTTCATGTGCTGCACCTTTTACTCAATTTAGTTCGTTGCTAATTAGCTCTTGCCCTGAAAGTGATCAAAATCTCTGCCACCAATAATCCACGGGCTAAAATAAAGAGTTTTGACTGGCTCCTTTGGTCATTTTGTGCTAACTCTGCATGACTCAGAGAAACCCAACAGGTGGGTGCTGGAGCACCAACCCCCATGCAGTCCCTGCGTGCGGGAGGACCAGAGAACATCGGGACATCAGGCTGTAGGAAGCCCCCAACAACTGGCACCATCAACACCTCAACTTGCTGAGAAAAGCAGAGTCCCAGCCTTACAGAGCTGACAAAGCCATTGCTCCAGGCTGTGCAGCATCCCAGCACAGCGATGGGGGAAAACCTCGCTTGGGAACCCACCAGAGCCAGTGCACCCCAGGCTGAGAAATCCTCACTTAGTGAGACCGGCAATCCCCCTGTCCTATGCCAGGCAGGAAGGGAAAACGTCGCTTCTTCGCCATTTGCCAGAATAATGGGTCCTCGTGACAAAAGAAAAAGACGTGTGTGGTGGGGAGCCCCTGAGCATCTCTCACGGGCAGTTACCACCTGCAGCAAGGCCAGCTCTGGCTCTGCCAGGACTGACTTTGCTGTATCCCCTGTCGGACGTGTCCTACACCTCAGCAATGCCTGGGCAGTTGGTTTTCCAAAAATTAAGCGTTGTTTGCAACATGCCAAAGTTTATCCGAGGGTTTACATTAATGAGAGATGATTAAACCTCCAAACCAGGCTCTCACGAGATGTCTGATGGCAGGAGATGGCAGCTGAGCCACCCACCGCACACCCTGGCTGCGCTGGGCTGCACCTGCACCTCACTCGGGTGAAAAGTGATTGACCTGCCAAATGGTTGACCTGCCCTTGGCAACAGCAGACTTGGTGGAAACGGTGCTTTGACTCAAGTCCCAGCCAGAGTCGTGGAAGCGAATTTAGATGGATCCAGGGGTGAGAGGCAAAGGGCAGTCTGAGCAGGGCATGTCCTCGTACCTCTGCTCGGTGAGAAGGGGCTCATCTGAGGATGCTCCCAGACAACAGCCTCACCGTCTTCTCAAGCGCTGCTGAATGCGAGATGTAAGGCGAGCACTTCTGGGTCTCTGGCAAGAGCTCATTATACAGAGCCCAGCTGATATTGGCAACCAGACAAGCCCTTTGGTGTGGAAAGGAACAGGCAAAAAGCAGACTGGAAAAACAAACCTGATCCCAAATTACTCCCAAAGAAGTTGTCACCTCCAGCGATCCATCCAGAAGAATAAACTCAGGGAAATCCCACGGATTGTGATCAGCCAGTGAGAGACTGCATCTGCAGGCTACAACAGCGAGGACCCAACGTGTCAATAGGATGGGACAGACTGAGCTGTTGGTTTATTTCTCTCCTTTGTCTCTCCACAGGGAAAATTTACTGCAGTTCCAATAACCACACAGCAATTAATTCTTCTTGCTTGCTCTGTTTGGCAGCCACCGCAGCAGGGAATTGATACCAACATTTCCAAAGGTCAGGAGCAGTGCTACGCTGCCCTTTGCCATCCCTGGGAACTCCTCCTGCCCCAGCACCCCTCTTTCTTCACCAGCTTGTGAGATGTTACGTGGGTGCTCACCCCTAAACGCAGAGCTTTACTGAGCTGTTGCGAGTAGAGAGGGGTTGCTTTCATCAGCTTGCACTCAGGCCAGTCCTGAGGGTAAAGGGACAGCTCAGGCAGGGCTGTCTCTGGGGAATGGGAACCACGCTGTAGCCCCTGAGAGCAAATGTGGTATATGGGGCTTATCTCCATCCCTGGGTGGCCTGGGAGCCTGCTCGCTTCTCCCGAGTGTGGAGACCTCTGGCAGGCAGCCGGCGTGGGTAAGTGTGTCTGGAGCACACCACGGGCTTCGTTCCATCCGCTGGGAATGGAGCCACTTGGGAGAGGAGGACAACTTCCTTTTCCACCGCAGGGAAACTGCTTGCAAACCAGTCCCCGAGCCCTGCTTGGAACAGCACAGGAGGTTGGGGCAGTGCAAAGGAGAGAAGAGGTGACGGCAGCGCCCTGGCAACACCTGCCTGGCAGTACAGGGCTGGGTGTCAGAGTCTTACCCTGCTCAGCACCCTCAACCTTCAAACCTCATCCCGAGGATGCTCCCAGAGTGAGGTTAAGACACATCCAAGACAAGAAGGGGTCCTTTTGCGGTGGCAAAAGCGCTCACACACGCGAGCGTGGAGGCACAAGACCCAGGGCGCTGTGCTGGGAGCTCTCTGGTGCACACTCCACCACCTACAGCCGGCACCGCACAGGCTGTGGCCACCTCTGCTGCAGGAAGGCAAAGGGTTCATCAGCATCAGAATTCGCTGGCACCCAAACAAGAACCTGGGGTGTTCCTGGGGTGTCTGGATTTCTCTCTCCCTCTGGCCCCACCTCAGTGGCCCCCGCACAGATCCAACAGGACTTTCTGTATCACCTGGGGCGAGGGTCTGGGGCGAAATCAGGAAAGTGTGCTTGGCTGATCCCATCCCGCCAGATGTCACACAGTGTCTATGTGCCACCATGTACAGCTCGCTCTCCTTCCACCATCCTTGTTTTATTAATGAAGCCCATGGCTTGGTCCCCGCTCCCACGAGCCAGGATGCTCTTTTCACCCTGCAGGCCTTCAGAGCAAGAACAGACCCCACTCACGGGGACGTGCCATCAAATGCTCCTAAAGCACGTGGCAGGCAGAAATGCGTCACGTTTTACCCCTCTTCCTGGATGAGGGGAAAGTATTCATTTTTCTCATTCTCATTCTCCTGCCTGGTTTGTGAAAAAGGTAAATCCCTACCCGGTGCCCTTTGTATTGTCTGGTGCTCAGACACCTCGCCGGAGCTCCAGCCCAGCAGGGTTTTGGGATGTTACAGTCCCCCCCAGCGCCATGGGAAGCTCTGCACAGCGGTGGCCTTCTGTGCCCACCACGCTCACCAGTGGTCTCTCCAACATCTCCTCGTCTCCTCAGCACACACCTCAGGAGGCAAAGACACAGGAATGATGCTCAGGAGGTCACAAGACTGGCAATCTATGAATCCTCAACAGGAGAACTCCTAGACTGTCACCTCTTCCAGCTGTAACCCTGTCTTGTTTTCTTTTTACTCACGAGAAACATGCTTCTCTAGCATATGCTGCTATTTCTTCAAAGGCTTTGAGATGTTCTGGGCTCAGCACCAGCTAGCTGGTGGCTGGAGGGACCAGAGCCTCCTTTGACAGGTCCTGTCTGCTCAGTACTGACGAGGTGAGTGCTGGAGATCCTCTGGTCTCAGCTGCCTTTTTCAGTCACCTGGGGATATCAGTGCTGCTCGCTGTCAGCAAACCACACCCCTGGGGAGATGCTCTCGGAGAATCTAAGACATGCAAATTGCTTCAGGGAGAGCTCTGCAGCTGCTGCTTCAAGCCCATTGCAAGAATGAGCCGTGAGGATGGAAAAAGGAAAACTCACGTCAGCTGTTTAAATTGGAGGCTGATTCAGCAGCCAACAATTACTCAGACAGAAGAACTCCAAAGAGATCTCCAAAGAGAGTTTGGGAAGAACCCAAACCCTCTAATACAAAGGGCGCAGTCCCAGACAGAGAAAACCTTTTGCTGGCAAAGGGATTTGAAGAAAGCTCTTATATAATCCATGGGAGGCAAGAGCTCTTCTTTGCCAGCCGACTGTCAGGTTTCTCCTACTCAGCTTGCAGAGCAAGCTTGTTCTGAGGTTGTATAGCACTGTGGACTACAAAGTCCCAGCCCATGCTTGGTCTTCCACCATGCTATTGGCATCCCAGGAACCTGCAGGGAGCTCAGAAAAGATCTGCGAAGTGGGATTTTTTTTGCACTAGTGCCTACCTCAAAGTGGCTTGGTCCTGCAACATGAGCTGCTGCAGGAGGAAGCCCAATGTGCCGGGAGCTGCAGATTTCAGTCACTGCTGGCCCTGTTCCCTCAGGGGGACTTAGAGGACAAGGCTAAATGCTTGCAAATGGAGCAGTGTCCGGTCAAACGATCTATTTTCCATCCCTTCCCAGCAGCTCCAGCATTATTAGGAGATGCTGATGTCTCCAGATTGATAAACAAGAACAGAGGAGCTGCAAGGGAAGGTCACTGGTAATCGCACGCGAGACGAGCTGATTGCCTTTTCATACTGTCGAGCGAGGCATTTGGCTTGTGAAGTGTCTCCCTGGGCTGAACCTTACCCTGATATATGCCTCAGAGATAGCTTATCCTGGAGAGGGGACATGATGCACAGGGTCCAGCCAGTTTCTGACTTCCCACAGCTCTGCCTGCCCTGACACAGGAGCGCGGGGCTGAAACGCAGCCGCTCCGCTCCAGAGCACTGCGGGATATCTCGCTCCAAGACTCAGCCCAGCTGGTGGCAGATCCCTGTTGGAGCAGGATCGGATGCTGGAGACAGCGGGAACATCCCCGCACATCGCCCACGTCACCACAGGTATCACATGTGGCGAGGTCACCGTCGCGACAGCAAGAGCTTGTCGAGGTCCTCCATGCCATCTCATGGGAAATCTCGGATCCGCGGGCGGCAGCGGCGGCGGGCACCCCCACAACTGCTGCCCCGGGC
>NW_009721248.1:15892-18545 GCF_000703405.1 Apaloderma vittatum
CCAGATCTGCTGCCTGTGGCCCCGAGGAGCCCGGGCAAACCCTCTGCACCGCTTTGAGGTGCCAGGGGTGCAGCCAGCTCCAGTGTCTTCATACCATGTGGCAGATGCTACAGGCACGGTTGAGAATCCAGTTTGTATTTTTCTGGAACAATGGATGCATTTCAGTTTTCATTGGGGAAAAAACCCCCGTAGCTTATTAAATGACTCCCAATCAATCTTCCACCTAGGTTTGTGCTCAGTGCAAATTAAACCATTCTTATAAACAGGCTCGTTAGCAAGCCAGCAGGTCACGGGAAAAATTAAGCCATGAATTAAAACCTTTTTTTATACCTGTAAAATCTACAAAATCTGTAACATCTGTAAAGCCTTTGAGATGGGAGGAAACTAAAAAACCATCAACTCAGTAAAATCTGGGAGGCAAATTAGTGAACCATTCTCACAGAAGCTACCCTTCCTTGAAAAATCCACAAACACGCTGGCCTCCTACTCTGTGTCACTGCAAAGGTACAAAAATGCCCTCATTTCAGCAGCACCTTCCATCCCAGGCACCGTAAGTGCAACAGAGATTGCCCAATTGTGCAAGCAAGTTACCTGCACCAGAATCATTCTCCCCTTTAGTTATGTGCGGCATTAAATATCTCTCTCACACACATGACAATAGCCCAGAGATGTTTTCCTGGATTTACTGGGTTAATTCTCAAGTCTAATCATGCAAAGATGTGGCAGAGAAAAATAAACTCAAGACATCTTAATTCAAAGCCCAAAGATAAAACCTTCATGGAAAGCAGTTCGCACTGCCGAGAATAAATCTCTATCTCAGCTCATGTATAAAGATCTAAGAATAAATTATTTGATAATGTTTATCCTTGCCACATGTGTGAAAGTCGTAGAGCGTTCATTAGATGTTTGCCTTTCAGGATAAGCAGATGAGCACTGGCTGCTGGTCTCTTGACTTAAGAGAAGTGCTGAAGTCCTGCTGGAGTGAATGAATTACATTTCCAATCCCTGGACAGCCAAGGGCTGTTGCCTGCCAGCCACTGCCCAGCCCAGCCCCGCTAAAATGCCCCCGTTTCCCCCCCAGCCCCATCCCGGAGGGGTGGCATCACCTCATCCCCCACCATCACGTTCCTGCCTGCTCTTTCCCAACACCTCTGCTCACCAGACCTCCTGGTGCTGGGGCTCCTCCGTACTTCCCCAGAGCCTCTGACAGCAGGGTCCCACTCTCCTGCTTGCCTTCATCATGGTGCTCCAGCCGAAATCCCTGCCAGCACGCCAAGGAGAGACCAGCACGCCAAGGAGAACCTGCCCCGGAGGAGTCCAGCAGACCGAAGGAGCAGAACCTCCATGTACCCCCCGATCCATGACAGCTGCAGGTCAGGCGTCTGGCTGTCAAGGCTTAACCCTTCCTGAACCATTTTTATTCATGCTCCCCTTTTGCAAACACTGCTCCTTCTCTGCGGTTTGGAAGGAGCTCTGGCAGGTTCCTTCTCTTATGGAGATTATCTCTTTGAATTTCCAGCCCATAAGCGTTTAGGTTTTATTAATACTGTTGGGAGTGGGGGTTTTAATGCTAAATAAGTTTCAGCCTGAGCCAAGGAAGCCAATTATCACAGGCAGCATAGAGAAGGATGCGCAGGAAGGATTCACAGAAGTTGAAGAGAATTTTTTTTATTAAAAAAAAAGAAGAAAGCTGTGATTAATCTCCTCAATGCAAAGAGCATTTTCTGTGACGTCAGTTTAATGAGTCAACACTTCTGCCACAGTGCTGCCAAGTCCCTCCACTCATTCAGCTCCTGGAACCCACAGAATTTCTGCTTTTTATTCAGAATAAAAAGTGCTGAATCCCCAGGGGAAGGAAAACAGCTGGAGAAGGGCATAAAAGCCCCCAAGGGTGACATGCAAAGGGACTCAGCAAAGAACCATCCTCACACCAGACGCGAGGTTTCGGAGCCCCATCTTGCTCCAAGATCCCTCCACACTGGCGAGCAGGGAGGGCTGGGAGAGCTGCGCACGAGCCCTTCATAGGGGCTTGAGGATGGGGACAGAAGGGGATGGGCAGGGCCGGATGTGGGCAGACCCTGCTGCAGAGGTGGTGGCCGGTCAGTGATAGTCACCCTGGCCACAGATCTGGCACCAGCAGCATCAGGGACGGGCGGGCGAGCGCTTATCAGGGCATCCCAGCAGGCTGCGCCTCCGAAGAGCCACCCCCCGGTGAACAAATTTCAGCCAGGCCTGACATGAACGGAGAGCAGATGGACAGAGGCTGGAAAGCAGATGGAGAGAAGGAAATTTGGACATAATTTGAAGGCCCTGAAGGGTCTCGTTAGGAAAACACACATCACGGGCAGCTGTCTGAGCGGCAGAGCAGCCTGCAACCAGCCGTGAATGCAAAGGTGGGAAAGGAGAGGATGCAAGAGGAGGCACCATTCCCACTGGTGAGCACATCACGACCTGCTCCAGCCACCAGTGGGGTTGAAAAACGGCCAGAACTACCGAGAGATGCCATGCACCTTGCCTCAAGCTTGCTTTTCTCAGCTCTTCACAGAATCACAGAATGTTGGGGGTTGCAAGGGACCTCTGAAGATCATCTAGTCCAACCTTCATCCCAGCACACCTAACCACTACACCACAGCCTCAAGTGCTAGATCTACTT
>NW_009721248.1:18720-19122 GCF_000703405.1 Apaloderma vittatum
ACCCCCAGCCTCACTACAGCCTCCTTTTAGGTAGTTGTAGAGGGCAATAAGGTTTCCTCTCAGCCTCCTCTTCTCCAGACTAAACAAACCCAGTCCCCTCAGCCGCTCTTCATAGGGCATGTTTTCCAGACCTCTCACAAGCCTTGTTGCCCTTCTCTGCACCCGCTCCAGCACCTCGATGTCCTCCTTGTACTGTGGTGACCAAAACTGGACACAGTACTCGAGGTGCGGTCTCTTGAAGTCATCCAGCCCACATCGCTCCACACAAATAAGGTCAGGAAAGGCTGAGCCCCTGGAACAGCAACAGCACTCCTGGGGGTGTCCTTCACCACAGCCAGAACCTCTCGTGCTGGCAGATGCCAGGCTGGTGTCATGTCACGGCCCGGCATGGCAGCGGTGGGT
>NW_009721249.1:0-12712 GCF_000703405.1 Apaloderma vittatum
TGTTGGCTGCTTTGCCAACCTTCCAGAAAGCCAATCACAGCCTGTCTTTGTGGCACAGAAGCATTCCCCACTGGATTCCTCACCTGCCAATTGGCCGCTCGGCCTGTTGTCCCCAGCCAAGCAGCCAATCACAGCCAGCCTATCAGGAAAAGACCTGTTCCCTATGGCATTCCCCACCTCCCAATTTGCTTCTCAGCCTGCTGTCCTCAGCCTGCACGCCGGTCACAGCTGCTCTCCCTGCTGCCCACCCCAGGGATGGGGATCAAGGCAGTCCCGCAGCAGCCTGGGGCCAGGGGGACACGCTCCATCCCTGCCCTGGGGCTCCCAGGAGGTGGGAAGTGTGAGTCCCTGATCTCCGGAGAGCCAAGGACATCTGGGACAGGGGACAAGAAGTCTACCTTTGTTTAAACATTCATCATCTTAAATGCTCACAAGGGACCTCTGGTTAAAATTGTGCTTGGCTGGCACATGATAAACACTTTCCTCCCAGTCTGCATTGTCCATTTGCATTTAGTTTTGTAGAGAAGGACAATAACAAATCAAACCCTTTAAAAATAAAAATAAAATAAATGCAGTTTTCCAATTGCCTGAGTGCTGACACATGCAACATGCCACACTTTATCCCAGTGACCAGACCTATTTGGGAAGATGCTGCTGAACATAAAAAAAATCATGAAACCAAACGAGCTGGAAAGGCCCAGATGAGGCCACCAGTTCCACGCCAATGGAAGATCCACTCCATTTGTTATCTTGCCTAGATGTTTCTTTAACAAGCTCTTAAGGATCTCCGACCTTGCAAGACTGTCCTTTTCAGTGGGATAAAGAAATTAACTAACCTTGTTTATTAACTCAGGCTGTGAGTCAGGAAGATGAACGTATGTGTTCCTAGCTGTGTCACTCCTTAGACTGGCACAGAAATATGTATTTTAGGTTAAGAACTGCTATTCTGGATGCATTGATGTGCTGTGGAAAATTAAGACTGATAAACATAGATGCTGTCTTCTAATAATGAAATAAGGGCCTGCCTCGCTGATACTGCAAAAATAAAGGAAGAATGTTCACAATTTACAGTGAAATTTACAGTGAGAAAGAAAAAATCTTAAAGTTATAACAGATCTGTCTCAACCACTTCCTTTTCCGGTAGACTTCTACAAAGTCATGTTAGAGAACACCTGGCCTTTCCCATAAGGCTGCAAAATATCCCCAAAAGCCCAAATGAATGATGCAGAGTCTTCTCTAAATGTTTACTTTAAGAAAAAGTAGATTTTAAAGCAATTAAAAAGCCATTGTGTTTTGGGCCTCGCATTTAGTTAGACCACAGGGAACTATAGGTCTGTCAGCCTGACTTCAGTACCAGGGAAGATAATGGAGCAGTTCATCTTGAATGCACTCACATGGAACGTGCAGGACAACTAGAGATCAGGCCCAGCCAGCCTGACCAGCCTGATCTCCTTCTATGACCAGGTGACCCAACTAGTGGATGAGGGAAAGGCTGTGGTTGTCTACCTGGACTTTAGTAAAGCCTTTGACACCATCTCTCACAGTGTTCTGCTGGAGAAACTGGTGGCTCATGGCTTAGACAGGTGTCCTCTTTGCTGAGTTAGAAATTGGATGGATGGCTGAGCCCAGAGAGTCATGGTGAATGGAATTAAATCCAGCCAGCAACCTGTCAGAACTGGTGTCACCTAGAACTCAGTTTTGGGCCAATCTTGTTTAAAATTTTTATCAATTATCTGGATGAGGAGATTGAATTCACGCTCAGTAAATGCACAGATTACACCAAATTGAGTGAGAGTGTTGATCTGCTGGAGGGTAGGGAGGCCTTGCAGAGGGATCTGGACAGGCTGGATCACTGGGCCAAGGCCAACTGTACAAGGTTCAACAAGGCCAGGTGCCAGGTCTTGCACTTAGGTCACAACAACCCCAGGCAGTGCTACAGGCTTGAGGAGGAGTGACTGGAGAGATGCCTGGCAGAAAAGGATCTGGGGGTGCTGGTGGACGGCCAGCTGAACATGAGCCAGCAGTGTGCCCAAGTGGCCAAGAAGGCCAACAGCATCATGGCCTGTATCAGGAACAGTGTGGCCAGCAGGAGTAGGGAATTGTGCCCTTGTACTCAGCGCTGGTGAGACCACAGCTTGAGTAGTGTATTCAGTTTTGGGCACTGCAGTGTAAGAAAGATACTGAGGTGCTGGAGTGGGTCCAGAGAAGGGCAAGAAAGCTGGTGAAGGATCTGGAGAACGTCTTATGAGTAACGTCTGAGGGAACTGGGTGTGCTAGTCTGAATAAAAGGAGGCTGAGGGGAGACCTTATCGCTCTCTACAACTACCTGAAAGAATATTGTAGTGAGGTGGGTATTGGTCTCTTCTTCCAAGTAACTACCAATAGGATGAGAGGAAATAGGCTTAAGTTACATCAGAGGAGGTTTAAATCAGATATTAGGAAATTTTTTTTACTGAAAGAGTGGTGAAGCACTGGAACAGGCTGGCCCGGGGAGTGGGGGGGGCACCTGGAAGCATTCAAAAAACTTGCAGATGTGGCACTTTGGCATGTGGTTTAGTGGTCATGGTGGTGCTGGGTTGACAGTTGGACCTGATGATCTTAGAGGTCTTTTCCAAACTTTATGATTCTATGATTTGGCTCATCAAAATTGTTCTTTCCAGTGAGAAAAGTCCTCAGACAATCTAACACTCCATCCTTGAGATAATCCTTTTCCGCAACAGCGCTTCTTCCAGGGACAAGATGGAGGCAAAACCAAAAGCAAGCCACCAAAACAATCCACTAAAACCTCCAAATTTTTAATACTGCCTGTGTTGGGATGCTCAGAGATATGAGATTCTCTAAGATATGATTACCTCTCCAATGGTATTCATCACACACGCTCTGGGAATGAGATAAAGCTCTACAAGCTGAAATTAGATTTGCTATATATCTTTAAGCTCTGTTTTAAGGCAGAGGTGAGAATAAAATCAATGTTTAGTCAGTGAGTGGAAAAAAGACAAATACCACTACGCTTAAAGTGTGGTGTTTTGTTTTTTGTTTTTGGGGTGTTTTGTGTTTTGTTTTGTTTTTTTTCCCCTCAGCATTACATATAATGAAGATGGAAAAAATGCAATGAATTGTGGGTGACAAGGAAAAGCTTTGGAAGGCCACCAGCCTGTCGTGCTATCATTGCTTATTAAAATCATGTCTCAGGCCTAATGCTGCAAGCCAGCCCAAAAAAACTTAGTGACAGACAAGTTGTGTTAGGTCATGCAGTTCTGGTCTCTAGAGGCAGCAGAAAGATTATTCCCCAAAGGATATTTTTCCGGTACTTTGTCCAGTGAAACCTGAATTGTGTCCAGAGATGAGATTTCCACCAATTCTCTTGAGTGATTATTCACCAGTCTCATATATCTCATCGACTGGAAGATTTTCCTACTGTTCAGCCTACATTTTTCTGTTTCTTAATTTCATACCATTACTTGTGGTTATGGCTCCAATTAATCAAGTACTTCAGTGCATGCTTAAATTTAGGTATGCGCTTAAGCTCCACTGCAATCACATGCATCGGTGTTTCTCAGGACTGATGGATAGGCACATGTGTTGAAACACCATGCTGAATGGAGGCCATGCGTCATCCAAAATAATTATCCTTCTCTTACATATTTTTAAACCATTATCATCACTTGCTTAATTATTGATTAGATAAGCTATATATTTAAGCTACTTAATCTCTCCTTGTGTATCAGTATTTCCAAGAGTCTGATAATTTTTTTTCTTCAGATCTGAATTCCCTCAAAATTTTTCATGTTTTGTAAGGACGAGTAATGAGGTATTGCAACTTAATGTCATATCCCAGGTGTGATTACATAAAGAGCAGTTATTCTCTACAGTCAAAGAATTTACCTTACCTACACAAGCAATGCCGAAGTGCATTGATTTGTTGTGCCGCTCTATCATTTTGTAGGACTCTCTATAATCTACTCCTATTCTTCTCTACATCCATCACCCTGGCATTCAGGTATTCTTGCTTGCGGAGGTGGCCAGCCCTTAGGCCTTCAAATTCAGTGTGGTGTTTTACACCAGAAAACCTGTAACAGAACCAAATTGCAGCCTTAGAGGTTTCCAGAATGCTTTCTCCCGTGGAAGAAAAAAAATCATGGTTTCAAGTTGTATTATTTGAGTGTGTTCATCCAGTACTTTGGGTCCCCAATTCATTTTCTTCTTCAGGAGGATTTGTCACACGTACCACTCTGGCATCGCAGTGTCTGCACCGTTTGCTGCTCATTACTCCATTATCCCCCAGGTAGATGAGGAGCTTTCATGATCATTTCATTATTTTAAAATGGATTAAAATTAGGTTTAGTGAATTGTAATTGCCTCTGATTCTGATTCTTTTTCCTTGTTTTTCCTTCTTCTTTTATGAAGATCTGTGTCCTGTTTGCATTCTGGCTTTCTCTCAGATTTCCATGAACTTCTATAAACAACTGTCGCTGAGCCATTACGTTCTGTAATGAATTACCTTATTTTCAGAGATGCATGTCATCTGGACCAGCTTGTTGGCACACATTTATGCTTTTCAGGCTTGGTGTTTATTTGTTTGAGGGTTTTTTTTAACCAATTCTTACTCACAAAATACTGTTTTCTTTACTTCATGATCAAGTATTATGTGGCTTGTTTGGTTTTCACCATTTTTTTCCCATGTGAAGTATTTTCATGACAAAAATACATCAACTATAAAAAACAAATGCTAAGGAGTAATACAAATAAACATCACAGGCTTCATACTATAGATCCATCAAAATTCAGCTCATCTCTCATAAATCCCCATTTACATCATGAAATTCCCACTATGAGAGCTCCCTGATTTCTTTAACAACTTGTGATTGCTTTATGTCCATCAGAGTGTCCTGGTTCAAATTAAACAGAATCAGTCCTATTAAGTGATTTTACTGTTCAGCTCAGTCTTTTCTAAGAGACGGCACTTTCTCAAGTTAACAGCATGTTTTTGCAGACAGTGCCTGCTACTTAGAAGTGATAATGCCTGATGCTTATAGTTACTACCAGGGACTGGAATGCAGAAAAGTTCCTGCTTATACTTGCTCCTGTAGGGACCAAGGTCACTGCTGGAACACTGGGGATGCCAGGAAATAAAAGGAGTCACAAAGAAGTACAAGCTTGCACCTCCAGTGAGTAACAGACAGGACAGGTGACCAAGAAAATTATTCTATTCCACATGCGTCACATCCAGTATGAAGCTGAGCGATCACAAGGGTTAAAGCATCTTCTTCAGTGTCCAGCATATGAGGAGGACTCCATCCAATCTTCTGCCTTTGATCCCCACCCTGAGTTCCTGAATCCAGCTCCTGAGTCCAGTTCCCCTCTGCTGCTGAGCCTGGGGCTTCCCCAATGCTGCCTGCTCTACACCATCAGTGGGGATTGCTACCAGGAGGGAGTCGGGTTTCATAACATTTTTGCATATAATTGTATGTAGTTAATTATTTTCATTATTCCCTTACTAATATTATTATTGTTTTATTAAAGCTGATTTAGTTTTCCAATCTATAAGTCTCTCTGCCTCGTTACAAAAACTACAAAATAAAGAGTAGTTCACAAGCAGAAATCAGAACTGAGGTGTATGCTTAGCCTGACTTTTGGATATCTACCTCTACATGTGCCTGAAAGCTAGCAGTTTCCCTTGGTAAGATCCCTTGGTGAACAAATTCTCCGTAAACAGAGTGGGGCACACTGCACAGGAACAGATGCGTTTTTGTCCCACTGCTTGCTCTGGCTACAAACCTGCAAGAGTTTAGTCACACAGGTATTTTACCTTGGGAAACCTCAGCACCGCTAGTTTTAAGATGCATATAGAGGGGGCCAGTTAGCTCAGTCAGTTGAGTGTGGTGCTAACGTCAAGGTCACAAGTTCAATTCCCGTTCAGTCCCCACGTGTTGCCTGATCTAGTCGAGAGGTGGCGTCCCTGGCGACAGGGAGGCTGGATTAAAATG
The DNA here is from genome assembly GCF_000703405.1 of Apaloderma vittatum. Taxonomy (NCBI): domain Eukaryota; kingdom Metazoa; phylum Chordata; class Aves; order Trogoniformes; family Trogonidae; genus Apaloderma; species Apaloderma vittatum. Next base: position 5,988 of record NW_009721249.1, read on the forward strand.
ATCTGTAAGGTCCCTTCCAGCCTTGGCCATTCTATGATTCGATGATCCTATGATCCAAAAGTCAGGCTAGGTAGAAACAGTGGTTGCCTGGCATCAAATACAAGTGGAAGATACTTCTTCAGATCTGAAATATTTCCTCACGGCTCCAGTCAGGACTAGCTAAAACTCGGATTCATAGTGCAATGCTTCTCTCATCCAAGCATTGTCACAAGCTGTACAGTACGTATTAACAGCCGTGCTGGGTGGGCCAAAGTCCTTTGCTTCCACCCAGTTAGAGGCAGCAGATTCCTATCCTGCTTCTTGCAGCACATGCCTCATGGCCCAGCACTCACCTTCGATTCAGTGGGTTTGACATCCAAGGGCAGATTGGGTAGTCAGGCCAGCCGTTATGCTGCCATCTTGTATGAAACCATGAAGACCTTTTGGCAAGTGGAAGAAAAAAACTAGTGCATGATGGCTTTTAATGTCCAAAAGAGTCATGGTGATAATGTTTTTCGGTTGCTGTGGAGAGACGTCTTGCCATATCTAGATAATTTGATTCAAGTAGTTTAGTCTTTAGACATTCAGCTGGAGCAAAACTCTTGTTAAAAGACATCTTGCATTTTTCTCATGAATTTTTATTTTCATAAGGATTGGATAGGGGTCGGAAGTAAGACTTTTTTGTACTTTAATGATGCATTTCTTACATTAATGTTCAGTTTTCTTTCTATAACAGGTCAATTCTGGGCATTTATAAGGATTTGTTTGTGGACAATTAGTATATGTTCTTCATCTTTTCTAGTCTCTTCTCTCTGATATATACCTTTACCTTAATTTGAATACCATTTTTTTAGGTGTGAGAATAGCCTAGAAAAACTATTAGAAGACTCCATCCTCTACTACATAAGAAATGCAATGAATATTTATTTTTTATTAGTTTGAGAACAGAGAACATCAAAACATACTTCTTCACTTAAGAGGTGGATTCAGCCATGGCACACTGGCTGATTAAAGGAGATTTGCAGTAGCTTGGTCCTATCAGAGCAGCACAAAGAAGAGAAAGTGCCATGAGGTGTCCAGTCCCTAACTTGCAGTTGATGTATATCCTTGAAACCTGTGTAATTCAGACGAGTGCCTTGCACAGCAGAAAATGGGTTCCAGTCTCTCAATAGCGGAAATAGTCTTAGTGTGCTCCTCTTTCAGTGGGCAGTGCTGGTGTTTCAATGCTTCCTGGAGCACAGGCAGTAGGGACATGAGAAGACCTCCTGGCACAAATGCTCAGGATGAGGTATTGCCCTTAAAAGACTGGTATTCATTCCAAGCAAACTTTCATTCTTGATGTGTACACTAAGATCCACCGCCTCACAATGCTATTGCAACTGGGAAAGCCATGGAAACACGCTGAGGAAGGCTGGTGGTGTCTGGTGGATTGCAAAACTGCTGTGTATAAGAATTTTCTGAACTGCTGACCTGAATCTGTCTGTAGTCGAGTAATAAGGCAATTAGACACAAAAATCATTAATAATTTAGCTTAATTGAAACCTAACAATACAGCCTTCCTGTACGATTTCAAGTGATTTCAACTGTTTGGAAAGCATGACCTGTCTCTGTTGTTCCAGTACTTAAATAATGTGGGAGAAAATAAAAATTATTGCTAGAATGTCACTTTAAAGAACTTGGGTTGTTTTTTTCCTATTAATTGGAACTCGTGAATCCACAGAGCTGGCTCTGGTTATATTTTCTAATAGAAGCTGAAGCCTCTTTGTGTGTGTTAGGCTGAAAGACTTAACTGACTGCTGTAAAAGGGGGGGCTTGGATCTGGAAGCCATGTTAAGGTGGATGCGTTTGCTGAGTACGCTTCAGCCAGGCTAAATGCAAAAAGCAATTAAATGCCCCTCCACATAGTTATTGCTGAAACAACAGGAAGCAGAAATAGCAAATTAAAGTAAACTGTGCTGCCAGAGAGGTTTCCCTGGGACTGGCAGCAAATCTGGAATCAAGGGGGTTTATTGGTTGCAGCTGCTGGTGAAAGTCAGAGAAGTTCAGGGGAACCAGGAGGAATACAATAAACAGCAAAAGCAGCAGCTGGGGTTGAGAAGGGGAAGAGGCAGAATGACTTTTAGGACCAAAGAGATGGACAATAATATCTGGGCTACTTGTTCATTTATTCCTGTGGCATTCTGGAAAACAAGATGTTCTTCACAAATGAACAACACAACACCATATAGATACTTGGTGCCCATACTTCTTAGGAAACTGATGTATTGGCCTTATCTATAGCGCACTTGAAGCCATATGTGGCATGCTGCAACTTAACATTACTCTATCAGCCAGGACTGTGAAACCTTTATGTCTTACAAGAAACCAAAATCTCCCATGAAGAAGGGGAGGAAATCCACTCCTAACATCATCGCAGTATTTGCATGTAGAATGAATTATGCTGACATCCAGAAGAGTAAGGTTCCAGTTCACGATGCTTGCTGGGCTCAAGAGAAATTTGAGCTACTGGCAGAAATATTGTATTGCCCCTTGGGGACTGCTGGGCAAGGTGCTTTTGCAGTACTTTTAGCCATCTATCCTGTAATGCTCATATCATCTGTAATCACTTATCTCACCTATCTCCTGGCAGGCAGGATCGAGAGAAGAAAGCAAGGGAAAATAGCACTCTTCTTGAGACACTGTGAGAGGATTTAAAGCTGTTTGTGAAACAAAAGTAGGAAATGATCACAGCTAAAAAGTCAGTATTTTAAAGACGCTCTCTGAGGACTTAAACTGCAGTGGGGTAAATTTAGTATTCATGGTATTATTAATGGTGAAATTCTAAACAGAGTAGGAGATTAACTTCCTCACTCGAGGTTACACTACAGTGGTAAAGTGATCCTAATTATTTTGAAAACTAAATGCTATGGCTAGGGGTAAATCAGGTTCCAAAAAGAAGGAAATCAATAATGCAAAGACAAATTTCTAAGATTTCAAATAAGAAAACCAGGTAGAGTGATTTGTACTAAATACAACTTAAGGTTGCTTTGGTAAAACATGTGTAAGGTGAAGTCTTGAGTGGATACGAGTGGATACCTCATGCATACAATTTAATGAGAAAAAAGCTATAAATCAAATAACACTGGGTCAAAACATAGCCAAAGGGATTATACCAAAAATCAGGGCTTTAAGAAATGAGTTGTTGTGCACAGACATGCAATTGATCTTTTTGGTCTCCTCTACGATCTTTCTGCCTCCTGGGCTCCATTTCAGAAATCAGTAGAATGATTTTTTATTAAGTTCAACTTTCTTTTAACTTGTATCAACAGTCACTGAAATAATGTTTTTGCCACCTTCTGTACAGTTGATTGGCACATCCTTGTTCCACACATACATTTTATAAATCTTTTAATGCTTCCTCTGATAGGGTCACAAGAAAATGATCCGAGACAAATGGGAGATCTAATCTTCAGATAGCTAGCACAGTGTCTGGCAGCCGAAGAGAAAGCAAACAAAACTCTGAGATGTACTAGCAGAGGCACAGAACAAATGAAAAGAGATGACTGAAGTGCAGAAAGGGCCAGCGGACATACACCTGAGAACTGTGTGAAATGCTGAGTGCCCCATCACCAAGGTACTGATATGGTAGCAGTGCAAAAAGCCAACTCAAGTGCTGGGTAGTCTTGGATGTCCATAATTATGTTTTTAGATGAATCCAATTACTTTTGTGCTCATTAAAGCTGGAGGAGAAAGAGGCTGAGAAAGGCTTGCTGAAACAAATTCTGAAAAGGAAGGAAGAGCAAGCAAGATATACCTAATATCTTGCATGAAGGATAACAGGCTGGACTATAAAATGTTATCAACCAGCACACCTATTCAGCCAAATGGAAATCTGTCAGCAATCAATATCTGGAGCAGATTTCAAAACAGATTTTCAGGCATATAATCTCACCACAGGCCAGTGGTAATTGTGCTTTTAAATCCTGTACACAGTAATCCCTACTTCTGCATGGCTATTAAGGAAAATAACAAATATATAGCAAGGACTGCGGTAGCATCTCTTTGAGCTTGAACTCATCATTTGGTAGCTTTGGCTGAGCAAGAGTTTATTATTCATAACTCTAAAATCCACCTCATCTCATTTCATTCTCTGAGCTGAACAATCAATAATTCAAGTATGCATTCTAAGAAGATTTCCAAATTAAGCCAGACACCTTAATGTATAGGACATACCACACAATTAGTATACAAAACAGCTTCCCAGTGAGCCAAGATGAGAGCAGCATAGTAGCTTAGCGAATATGAATATCATTATATTCAAGAGATGCTTAAAGCAGTAGACAGGGAATAAGATCCAAGCATTGGAATTGCTTTTCAAATGTGACACTCAATTTATTTTTGAGAGTTGTATCCAACACCAGGCCTGTAAACAGACTGGCAAACTGAGGAGTCCTGTATCACCAGGCCCTTTCACCGATTCCAGTCAAACCCCCAAATACCATTAGCAATGGTAGAAGTTAAATGTGATTTTCCAAACAATGTGCTATGGGAATTTTGCCTTTCATTCTTTTGTCCTCTTCAGTACTACTACACATTGTAGAGAATTGCAGTCTATGAAGACACTCAGATGGAGGAACAAACAGAAACAGCAAACTCCTGTTTCAGCATTCAACTGCTGAGCTACAAATGAATTGGAGATTCTATCAGTTCCTTCCTCAGAGAAAAACTTAGGCAGTTGCTGGCAGGTTCTTACCTCTGATGAGTACAGTTGCTTCTGAAAACTGAGGACAACCACAAAGATTATTTTCCTTTCCATAACAACGTGCCATTGGGCTCAATCCTCGGCTAACTACAGCTGAGGTCCTTAGCTCAAAACACTGGTGCACACAGAGTATCCAGCTGCTAGTGTTATCCAGTATATCCTTTTCCTCTGGTATGTCTTACTCAGCTTCAACTTGCTCAAGTGATCTGTGGAGCAGCTGTACTGCAGTACAGCTGTTTTCTCCAGTATTGCTTACCTGGTGCCACATGCTGGTTCGTGACAGTTTCTGGGAACTGAGTACCCTGCATGTGGCAGTGGAGTACAGCATCGAATATGATGCAAACAGAAAAGCATCCACTTTGTGATGATCCATCCAGGATGCACATAATAAATTTAAGTCTAAATTATAAGTTATTTGCCTTCTGCTTTTTGAAACTCTGCCATAGAATAGCCTTTTTAATAAAGCTAATGAAACTCATCGTAGTTTATGCCTGCTAATATTTTGAAGAAGATTTACAGTGGTGTGCAAAGCAGGGAGGAATCAGCTCTGTGTAATTTGTGATCAGTCTCACGGAAGCGTAACACCACTGGCCCCTGCAACACCCTGTTTCAAGTCAAAATACAACTGTATTTTGATGCGTGATTTTTTTTTGTTTGGTTTTGAGATTTTTTGCTGTGTTGAGGTTTTTTTGTTTTTTTTCATTGCTTCCACTTCTTGCCGTGTTATCTCTGTTAAATACTGAGTGTTCACACTCATGTTATTCTGCATTAAAGGCCTTGGACTAAAGATTCCTGCTAGGACTGCTGACCTTATTGATGGGCTAGTTGAGCTGTTGTTTTTCCCTTTTAATCAGGAAAATCAGTGTTCTCTATCTTGGAAGGTTGAATGCTCTAGTGTTGCCTGTTCCTTGGTATCCTTCCAAGGACTGACATACACATGGATATGTTGTAGGTTGGCTCTGTGACCAAACACCTGCACACTGCTGGCTTTTGTTTTTTTGACCTTGAGCATCCAAACTCATGGGTCTTACTTAAACCTTTGAGGAAAAGCACCTGGATTGAAAGGAAAGGGTCTTCCCTAAAGAAATAAAGCTATTGTTTAACTCAAGGAGGGCAGTAAGGTATTACCCTCCCAGTGGGCACCCTCATTTGTCTCTTTGGCAGCCCAGGTCTGCGTATCCCCATTCCTAGGTTTAACAGAAGTTGAAGATGAATTGTCCACTCTGGCTGCAGAGCTGGAGATGATCCTGCACACAGAAGCTGGAGGAAATGGAGGGGGCAAGGCAAAAATGTACATTTCAATTCTTCAGACTATACCTGTACTCAGCTGCCTTGTCCAGTACATAGTAAAAAGCTGCATAGCTTTCCAGTACAAAGAATATCGGGCAAGGAGAGGCCACCTGCTTCACCAAGTTGGATCTCTTTCTGTTGCAGCTACATCTCGATGTTCATCAAAACCAGTCAGGTTTTTATCCATAGTATATATATGCTAAACACAAATACGGATTTCTATAGATGCCCTAGTAATAACCACAGGACATGGTTACTGCTGTTGTTATCATTCGTTTTCCACTCCACCATCCAAGTTCTTGGAGGGGTGGGGCTCCAATTCAGATCCAGTTATCAATAAGTTTTGAATGCTATTACCATGTTTTATACTTGTTTTTGTGAAGGTGCATGATTTATGTTTCCAGGGTAGAGTACTGTATTGGTTTTCCCAAGTAATTTTTAAATAATTATAGTTATGCTTTCTGTGTCATTGCTGATCACGTCTCTCTGGCTTTTCCTGCATTCTCAGTCTGGCATTCTAATGAAGTGAAAAAGCAATGTCCACGACGATACCATCTTCTTCCTTCCTTTCTAAGGCCATCGTGATGGATCTACTAGAATATACCTTATGGCCGTTAACAGCAAAAAAAAATGAAATATCAGAGAGATTTTTACACATTAGTGTTTCTCACTTGGACTAAGATTGCGACACTGTCTTGGGTTACAATATGTAACC
>NW_009721250.1:0-10557 GCF_000703405.1 Apaloderma vittatum
TAGAAAGGGGGGAAACAAAAAAATGACCTCCTGAACTCGTGTTTCTGACGTGTTTGACAGAGTCTGTCTGGCAGGAACCTCACACGCTGTTTTAATAACGAGCAGCCTGTGAGTTCTCAGCCGCGCGTGGATGAGCCCATAGGGCGGGGATGTCGAAAAATTTAAAAAATAATTAAAAATCAAAGTGCGAATAGGTGGAATTAACACCAGGCAAAAGCAAATCAGTAGGACGCGGCCCTGCGTGAGGTTTTTGCACGCACATGTCGTCCCAGGTTGGTCCCGACCCTGATTAAATTGGAATCCTTAAAGTGTGGTGACAGCAGGTGGCATGCGGGTGAGGAAATAACTTGGTAAATGCAGTTTTACTCTGAAGGATCCTCTCAGAAGAGCGCAGTACGATGCGAAAGCGTCTTAATGCTTCAGCATCTGCTGCAGTGCGCGTTGCAAAAAAAGTCTCCGGCGCACTTTACGCTTTTTAAGAAAGCAGAAGTTTTAATGCGCTGGTTTTAGAAAGTGGGCCTCCCAGGTGTTATTTGAAAACACCTTGTGATGCGTACGGATCTTTAACGTTCGAGAGGTTTTTCCACGTGGGGAATGGGGTAATTGGTCCCGAGCGGCAGTTTGCTGAGCCCGTGTCCTCTGGAGATACCAGTCAGGTGCAGACTTGTGGTGGTGTCCCTCGTGAAACACCTCTCTGGCCAACACAAGAGGACGCAGAGGGATTTTGGCAGGGCTGGCAGGCCATGTTTACCTCCCATTTCTCACATTCGTTTTCAAGAACGAGCACTGCTTTGCTAGGAAAAAAGGTATTTCGTGGCTTATTATAGAAGTGAAATGGAGAAAGTCAGGCCTGCTTTTGTGGCAGCATGTTTGGAGTAAAAGTCGCTTTTCCATTTGAAAATCTGGTGGGTTTTCTGGTGTGAGACTGTAGTTCTAGCAGTATGAGAGCATTTGATGCCACGGTATCGGCAGGATTTGTTTCCTCTGTGAAGGTATTGGAGTTTAAAACTATCCCACTCCTCTGTGAAGGTGCAGGTGGTTTGACTGGTGAATCACCAGTTCAAAGCTTTGCGATCCTATGAAAAAGAAGGAACTCGTGTTTTTGGTTAGGCTTCACCCAGGAACCAGGTTTTTCTGAGCGAGGGGCGTTGGGCTGGAAATTCAAAAGACGTGAATTGTTCATTCCAGTTCTGCAGCATACCTCCTCCGTGACATGGGGCTTGTTTGCTTTCCTTGCTGAAGCTTTCCCTCTTAAAATGAAATGGTCCTCCTTAGTCTGAGAGCCCTTTTCAAAGTAAACCCGAGGAAGTTTTAACCCCTGCCTTTCCCCAGGGAGCGAGGATCGCGTAGCAAGCAGGGTATGTCATGCAAACTTCACATTAAGTACAGCTTGTGAGTTAAGGAAGACATTGTTCATTTGGGTGTGTTGGCTTGGATATCATTACAACTGTAACTTCTTTAGCCCCACCCAAATACGACATTGCGTGTCAGGCAGGAACTTAGTTCTTTTTTTAGAAAAAAAAAATTGAAGAATTGGCGGCTTTTAATTTAAAAGATAGTTCACAATTCTTGAGCCAGCCTCGATGTTTCTTGTTGGTTTTTTTTTTTTTCCCCTCCTAAATGTTTTGGCAAGAAAATAATATAACAGAAGAGTGATATGTTCATCCAGATCTTTCTAAAGAAGCGTAAACAGGCCTTTTGGCTGAGTGGAAAAGACGGCTGTATTTAAGATCCTTCAGATGTCTTAGTGAAGAAGATAATGCCCACGGGAAGTTATTATTTAAAAATTCTTCCAGAAGGCATGGTGGGGGGGAAGTTCAGTGGCACAGCGTATTCTTAAGCTATTTTAAGTAAGTGCACGAGGAGGTGAGTCTCAGGGAGCGTGTGCGGGGCTGTGAATGTGGCAACACTGGCTTCATTTTGGTGCACGTCAAAGTAAGAAACGCTTGTTTTACTTGTAAAGTACCTTTCAGAGGAAAAAAAAATTAACTTGCTTGCTTTGATGCTGCTTTGAAAGTTGACCCTTTCATTTTAACATGGATTACTAATGTCTTGTGTGCTCTGACAGGTTTTGTTACCTGCAGTATTGTAGGAGCGTGCACTTGTGCAAAATACAGTTTGATTGAAATGCTGCCTAAAAAAAGGTGAATGAGAAGAGTCGTATGATCTACGGTGACTTTTTTTTATAAAGGTATAGTTTCTCAGTTTATGTGGTCAGAAGGCTAGAAGGAAAAATCCGCTTCAGTTCCAGCTTACCTTAGGTGTTGTTTTGCGGTGAAAGAGTGGGTATCTCTCCCGGAGCAGCTCCGCATTCCGTTGATGTGTTTCACCTGATGTTTCAGGGATAAGGCGCATTGGCAGGAGGCCTGATCAGCAGCAGCAGCAGCAACAGCAGGGTGAAGGCAAGCCTATTGACAGGAGACCGGAGAGACGACCTCCTCGGGAGCGCCGCTTCGATAAACCGGCTGAGGAGAAAGGCGAAGGAGGCGAATTCTCTGTTGATAAGTAAGAATTTTGTCTTGCGTGATAAAGAACTTCCCTAGCATTGATAGGAAGGGGCGCTGGCCTGCCTTCTGCTGCTACATTCAAAAACCAAACAACTGATTGAATCAGAATTAAATGGATTGAATTAAATTCTGTGTCAGTCGCAAGAACAGCATGTGTCATACAGACTCTAGCGCTTTCCTTTTCCATGATTTTATTTCCAAACTGGAGACGGTGATCTAACGTGAAGAGTTCCACTGGTGTAACTCTCACAGTTTAAATCACTAAGGTGTCCACCATATCTCTCTAAATCTGTAGCAGATAGCTCAGGAAGGGCTCTCAAGTATAGCTGCTGCCTGCGATGAGATCTGATGAGACCTATTTGCTGTTACAGCTGCTACTTAAATCCATACAGCTGACTTCAGGAAAAATTTGCCTGTGTAGGTGTTTACACCTTGACTGCAGTGGCTTCAGATCTGGAAGTGGTGAAGCTGCTTTATATCACTTGAAGTGTCTGGAGTATCATGAGGGATCCAGAATTGAAGTGTTCCAAAAGCAATGTTTCAAATACTAAAACTTTAATAACGAAAGTTACAATCCCTTTCAAAGTAAGTTGGATGAATGTGAGTTAAATTGAAATCGTAGTATCAGCTAGTTACGTAGCACAATGCGAGCACTGCCTACTGGAATTTAGCACCAGAAGATGCAAGCAAACGACGATCCTGAGCATTTGTTTCTAGATTCTAAAATGCAGGTATTATGTACGTGAGTTTTTCCCAGTGTAATAATTTGACATTGAAATTAGAGCCTCGACACAGTTGCAGACAGTAATTATCAAAAGAGAAGTAAATCAGATTCTTGAAAGAGGAAAAAGAAAACCTTGAAAACCACACTCTAAGTTTTGGGGGTGGAATACTCACGTTTAGCTGTCCCATGCTAGACCCATTATCGACCGACCTATGCGTGGACGTGGTGGACTTGGAAGAGGACGTGGACGCGGCCGTGGAATGGGCAGAGGAGACGGGTTTGACTCTCGTGGCAAACGTGAATTTGACAGACATAGTGGCAGCGATAGATCGTAAGTCTCTAACTTGCTCTGTTGTCTCTTAACTGTTCTTTACAGTTAATACACATTTTTAAAATTTACTTTTGAATTTCTGTATCTGGACACTATAATGTTAACTCAGTTTTGTTAGTTCTGTTTCACATTCACATTTCAGCGGCCTAAAGCATGAGGACAAGCGTGGTGGCAGCGGATCGCACAACTGGGGAACCGTCAAAGACGAGCTAACGTTAGTAACCTGTAATTGCTCAGAAAGCTATTAGCTGAATGTTAATAAATTGTAATTCTTACTGTTAGCTGCCTTTTTTTTAATATATAATTTTTGTTGTGCTATTAAAGCAACCTTTGAAGAATTTAGAAAATGAGCCATTTCTTGTAAGAGATGGCTTTGCTGTTATTGGGGCAAATTCCGAACGGGGAGGTCTTGTGCTAGTTTCTTTTTGCTGAAAACAGAACATTGTAACAACTTTGTTTGGGTTAAGCATGCTTTTTTACGTTGAAAGCAGTATTTTTAATAGCCAAATCCATTTTTTGTCTGGTGTGGTGGGAGGCTTTCAGAATGTTGGGGAAAACCATTGGGAAGGTGAGAAGCACAGAATTTAACAGGCACAGGGAGCACCAATCCTTAATGAAATAGTTCTTTGTGAAGAGGAGTGGGCTCTATAGGTCCCTTGTAGAACTTAGTCATTAATCTTGCGTAGCTTTAAATAGGGATGAACTTTTAAAAACGAAGCTCCCAACGTTATGTAATTGCAGTGAATTGGATCAGTCAGCTGCAACTGAGGAAACGCCGGAGGGAGAGGAACATCCACCTGCTGACTCTGAAAACAAGTGAGTACCACTCCTCTTCATGCTCTCCCATTCCTTTGAAGGTGCTGTTCCTTTGCTATCTTGAAACTGTTTTAGTCTTGTGCAGGCTCTTGAGTTGCTTCCAGATTTAGTTACTAATAATTGGTTCTAATACACTTGGGGTCTCCAAAGTACCAAATCTAGAAGCATCTGTACTCATATCTGGGTAGGACTACCAAGCAAAAGGATCAAGATGTTCTCCTGCAGGTGGAAGGCCACTTTTTTCCAACTTAGTTTTGCAGAACAACTGTCCAAACTATGCCTAGCCTGTAGAAGAAAGGTTGTATCTCTTTCCTTCTCCGGCTTAGCTCTACGCAACCAATTTTCAAAGAAGGTAACCTGGTTGCCTCTCATTCCACTTGGACATGGTTGCAGAAGGAACTGGGGACTGGATGAATGAAATAGAGTAACTAGAGATGCAAAAGGGTCAGTGCTGATACTTCGAGTTGATGTAAGAAACGTGATACAAATTTTTAGCATATGGTAGTGCAGCGAAATGTTGTATTTTAATGAGAAATGTGCTGAATTCAAAAGACGATGGCAAACAGATAACGAGTACTTGAAAAATTCTACCTTTGCACAAGATTTCTAGTGTGGCCTTTCCTACGACTTGATTTCCTCATCGATAACTTAGATTAGTGGCAAAGAGAATAGATTACTGTGCAGAGAATATAAAAGGGATTTAGATTAACTGAAAAAAGGCAAAATGCTATTACTTTTCAAAGATTGTGGTGGCCAAGTCTAAGGCCCGCAGTATGAGAATTTTTAAGGAATTGCAGCATGGGCTTTGGTCAGAAAACACAGACTAGCTAGTCTTTTAAAAATATTTATGAATTGAGAATCTGGATATATTAAATCTGCTGTGTCTGCAGTATTGCCTGGATCTTTATTAGTGGCAGCATCCTGGTGCTTGACCGGATACTGACCCACCTGTGTGGAGATGAGTTACTGCAAAACTCTGCCGGCTATTTGCATGTGTTTTTTCTTCCTCAAACCTGCAGAAAATATTTACTGTCCTCGGGTTCAAGCATAACACACGTGTTGTAAACCAACAGGTATCTTCACAGAAAAGCATTTTTCCGTGAGTTAGTTTTCAAGTTGGCTAGTTTGGTCTGGATTGCTGACTGAAGTGTTTCAGCAGAGCTCTAGGATGCGTGACTGCTGTAAAATGTGCAGAATGCTGAGGAGCGATATTTTTGACTTGGAACAAAAACACCCCAATTCTGAATGTATGCTGTGTCAAAAAATCATTGTGTCCTACGGAATGAGAAAAAAAATTGACATGGTAGTTTTGATGTAAAACCTCTGCGTTATTAAATCAGAATCAAGGACTGCAGAATGAAGGCCTTTTAGGTTGAGGCTTTCACAGTCTTTTTGCTGCATACACATGCCACTAGTTTCCTGCAAATCAGAAATTTAGTTGCAGAAACACTGAAGAATGACCAGAGGATCGACTGCCTGTGTAGTTGGAACATGATCTGTTACTGAGCGCAGTGGTTGTGCGATTTACTTTGGGGCTGAAGGTAGAGGCACCAGAGATTTACAATGAGGTGATATGTTGCACAAATAACCAAGTTGTAGGCCGTTGTTTTTTCAAGTTAGCCGAAAGTAAAAATTGTTGCGGTCACCTGGAAAATTAATAATTGCCTTCCGTTTAATAAAGGAAGCAGACTATACAGAGCAGGTTAAATTAGGGTTTTTTAGAAAACTAGCAAGCTTGAAAATTGTGGTGAGAACAAGCTCTCTCTCACTGCCTTAACTTGAACCTTGGAGTGATCTTGAAAAAAGAGGAAGAAGCTCTGAAATCTGTTGCAGAAGTTAGGCTCTCATATTTGTAAAGAAAATCGTCAATGTGGAGAACAGATGACATAAGTCAGTGTTAATTTTAACATTTTGCCATGCTGTTCTCACCATTTAATTGCTTAAAGGTGTCTGACTGTGATATTTTTTTACTTTTGGGGGGCACCGGCTAAAGGAGATGAGTTTTCTTATGTACTTTGAGTGGTGGAAATGAGGAGTTTACATATATACACCTCTTTACTGCTAAATACTTGACAACCTCTTTTTTTTCCTTTTTCTTTTTTAAATCTGGTGCTGATTAACAACTGATTTTGAATTTGTCGTATCTAGAACGTGAGTTCTAAGTCATGATCATAATATCCATGAATTCACTGCAGAGAGAATGAGGTTGAAGAAGTTAAGGAAGAAGGTCCTAAGGAAATGACCCTGGACGAATGGAAAGCTATTCAAAGTAAGGATCGTGCAAAAGTCGAGTTCAACATCCGTAAACCAAATGAGGGTGCTGATGGGCAATGGAAAAAAGGATTTGTTCTTCACAAGTCAAAGAGCGAGGAGGTAAAGTGGTTTTCAGTACTTGCTAGTATCCAGACTGCATAGGTTTTTCTGTTGATAAACACTTCTTGGAGTGGAAGCTCCGTTCTCGGAGATGCTGACCTGTAGCTGAAAGTTTGTAAAGTGGGAACAGCGTTTCTGTGTGTAAAACTGGAGTTTTAGGCGGTAGCACAAGTCGCTGTTCTCGCCGTAGTTGGTTTTAGTGGTTGATCTGTACCCTTAGGTTGGTGTATGCTGTGATACAATCTAGAGGTAAGACTGGAATATTGGTAACTTTGTAAGGATGGTCTTCTGGTGAGCATTTTAGAAAATTTGTCAATATCAAATCTATGTGGGTGTGGTTTTTTTTTTAAAATTGCATTTAGCATCTCTGTTAGGTGCTTGCTAAACATGATGCAAGATTGAAGAAATACTGATCGTGCCTCAGACATGTTAATGCCTAAACTGTTTGCCTCGAGTTTGTAACATTGGTATCTTCTCATCTTGTAATATTATGTAGACAAATGTCTTTGAAGCTTTTGAGAAACCAGAGGAAATACGTTTGTCTGTTTCAATGACAATCAACATAGTCGTCGTGGAATTATTTTAAAATTGCAGTTTCTCCAGTGTATTCATTGTAGTCATTGCAAAACTTGAAATACTCTATTCCAGGATAGCGTGACGTATTGTTTCCCTTCAGGAGGGGAGGAAGGTGCTGAGAGCTCTGTGTTCTGATGCCGGGCTTCATTAATCTTTGGATTTAATCTTTGTTATTAATACACTGTATAATAATGACCCACTGTTAGTTGGTGGCCTGCAACTTTGTTTTTATGGTTCTGACTCCCTTTGAAGTCCGTGAATAAGATGTTTGGTCTTCTAACATGCTTTGGCACATCTTGTCAGCTTTTTCTTGTAAGCTGGGGGCGTGATACAGGTGAGGAGGCACGATTCAGGAGCTTCACAGTTGATAACTCCACTTGTAATCTCACTGAGCATGGAATGAATTTGGCTTTGGTACAGTCATGCTCTTTTCTTCTGTGTGAGGTCGTTCTTTAAGTGATTGTGTGTCTTTTTGTTCGCCTTAAGCTGTCCAGTGTTAGAAGTGTTCATTAAATGGTGCTTTCTCTGGCTGAGATCATCAAGTCCAGATAGGCTGGGTTTGATGATCTCAGAGATCTTTTCTGGCCTCAATAATAATTCTGTGATTCTATGTAGAAAAGGGAAATGGAGTTAAACTTAATCTTGCTGTATACTGAGAGTATATTTAAGCATGTGTTTATATATTTTACCAGGATTTGTCTGTAGTACTTCAAGTTCTTCCAGCCCAAATCTCTCTGAAGCAGATTTATTTGATGATCAGCTCAAGTATTTTTTTATTTTTAACATACCCGTGTGTACGATTGTGTGAGAAGGTGGTGGTACTCTGCGAGTAGTTTAGAAGTTAGACAGATCCGTCCTGTATTTTCCATTTGACAAATGAATTGGTAGCTAAACAAAACCAATGAAGATAACTAATCAAATTATTTTCACGGAAGAACTGACATAATTGGTAGGTTGTTTTATTTGAGAGATGTATTCAGTTAACTTCTTTTTTTCAAAGTCATCTATTTTTAACACTGCTGCTGAAGTTAACAGCCCCAGAACTGAGCAGACCTGAGATCCTAACAAAACTGCCTGTAAATGGAGATGCTTTCTGCCTGCTTTTATTGTCTGTCCAGCAGATGTCTGTCTGTCCCCACTTCATTTAGTCATTTTTGACTGATCCCTTGGGAAGCAATGCGGGTTGGGTTTTCTTTGTGAAGTATTGCAGTGGAATAGCTCCCTAACAGAGGCGTAGGGAAAAACCTTCGTGGCGCCTCCTTTGTGAGCAGGTTTAGAAGGTGGAATATTTAGAAATTGTGATCAAAACCTTCCAGTCACCTACTGTTCTTCTGTTTGTCCTCTTCGATTTGCTTGGGAATTGTGAAGTTTAGGTTGATGTGATGTTTCTGTGATTCTTATTGATAAGGGAGTTGATGTGTGGAAGTGACTTGGTTTATAGGTGATTTCTGGGTTTCGGCTCCAGGTAGATTTTCTCAGGAATTTGGGCTGAAGTTGTTTTGACCACCCTTACTCCCGTAGCTTGAGAATTGCTGGCAGGATGCCCAAAGAGTCTGTTGGAGCAGGGAGCAGGAGGATCTTCTGTCCATCTGCCTTACTCTTGTGAAAGAGCTGCCCTCCTCCTGCTTGTGCTCTTCCCTGCGGGATGAAGCTCTTGGCCTTG
The DNA here is from genome assembly GCF_000703405.1 of Apaloderma vittatum. Taxonomy (NCBI): domain Eukaryota; kingdom Metazoa; phylum Chordata; class Aves; order Trogoniformes; family Trogonidae; genus Apaloderma; species Apaloderma vittatum. The sequence goes on from NW_009721250.1 coordinate 8,991, forward strand.
CCTGAGGTCTTTCCTCTCTTTTGCATTTGCTGCTGAATTACTAGAAAGTGATAGTTCGCATAAAATTCTTAGTCCTGTCTCTGATTCTTGCTGGTTTAATATGAAATCCATGTGTATTGGCAGCCCTAGTCTAATGCGACTCTTTCCAGAAGATTGAGTTGTGCCATAAAAGAGAGATCCTCTTTTTCCTTCTCTGCAGTTGGTTTAGTGGCTTGAGCTTTTTAAGTTCTGCTGGCGCAGCTGAACAAAAAAACAGGAAGAAGTTAAATTGTGGAGAGATCTTAAAGTATGTTCAAAAAGCTGGATGCAAGTCTCCTGGAAAGATTGATGCACTAGTAGATCAGTTCCTAATCCACATATCTGCTGTGCCGTGCCCTCGCCTCTTTTCTGTGCCCTCAAACTTTCTTGCTAATCTAACCACTTCCTCAGAGGAGGTTACAGTGAGAGGCCAAGAAATATGCTTTGGAAAAGAATAGTTCATCTTCTGAAAATCTGGAGGAAAGACTCTTTGAGTGGAGGCTCTGCAGAAACCTTTTCTCCTTAACAGTGATTTGAAGCATCCACCCTCTTGCTGTCCGCGGTGTGCCTGCTGTGTCGCGCTGTGCTGGAGACCAGCCTGCGTGCCGTGATCTCTGCTCGAGTTTCCAGCAGCTTGTGTCAAAGCTTTTTTTTTGGTATTCATCGGAGATTTCTCTTGTCTCCACGCCTGTGCTGCAGTCCATCCTCTAGGCTGTCTGGCTGCTTGCTCAGCTGTTGATCTCATCCTTTTGCTGCTTTGTGTGCTCAGTGACATCTGTAGCCAGCAAGTTCATGTGACCTGATTACCTGTTGTTTCTGTATGTAGTCGAGTCTCATTTCTTCCTTTTGTTTTCTCCCTTTGTTCCTTTTTTTGTCACTTTGGCATGGACACACAACTTTCATCAGACAAAGGCGATGACAGAAATGCAGGGGAGTCTGCTGGAGTCAAATGAGGTACTGGTCCTTTATATCTCACTGGTAATACCTGTGTTATAACGTGAGCCCCTTCTGAAATGAAGGTCTGGATATTAAGAAGTCAGAAAAATAGAGAATGCAATAGAGAATACAAGATGAAGCTTTTCTGTCCCTGCCTGTTGTCTCACTGTGCACCACGTAGAGCCCTTGCTCCTAACTGAACTGAATTCAAACCTTACCATAAATGCTTTTATCACACGTCTCTTTCTGTTGTTTTTGCTGCTGTTGTTTTTCCATATCTCAGTCTCTGGTTTGGCCCCCTTTCCATCAGTAGCTTGTTCTTAATTTCTGACAGCTTTTCCCAAGACCCACGAGAGCAGCAGTGCCTTCCAGAAGCTCTCATTTGCTGAGAGCTGCCAGTATGTGTGAATGAAGTGCTTCCAAGGATGATTTGGAAGAAGCAGTTTGTCTTTCATTGGTGTTTTAAATGAGCTTTAGTCACTTTGGATAGAGAAGTCGGTGGCTTACATACAGAGTTTGATTTTTGTTGGTTTAGTGGTTAAGCCAAAGTTAAGTTGTGAAAATATGATGGTCTTGGTAAGACTGTAGCGTTTCTTCTTTAAGCAATAACAGT